>NC_069504.1:1096378303-1096495803 GCF_027579735.1 Bombina bombina | reverse complement strand
TCCCACTTCCTCATTACCCCAGTCATTCTGCCAAGGGAACAAGGAAAAGTAGGAGAAACATTAGGGTAAAAATGGTACAAGAAAAAACGTGCGGATGCCGTGGACTCTCCCTATCCGAAAGGAAAGGAATTTATTAATTAATTATTAATAAATTATGTTTTCCTTCCTAAGATAGGGAGAGTCCACGGTTTCATTCCTTACTGTTGGGAAAACTATACCCAAGCTCCAGAGGACACTAAATGAATAATAGGAGGGAACAAAAAGGAAGAGGTGGACCCTATTCGGAGGGCACCACAGCCTGCAAAACTTTTCTCCCGAAAGCTGCTTTACCCAAAGCAAAAACATAAAACTTGTTTAATTTTGAAAAGGTATGTAAGGAGGACCAGGTAGCTGCCTTACAAATCTGATCCATAGAGGCCTCGTTCTTAAAAGCCCAAGAGGAAGCCACTGCTCTAGTGGAATGAGCCGTTATCCTCTCTGGAGGACGATGCCCCGCTGTCTCGTAAGCTAAGCAGATGACACTCCTTAACCAAAAAGATAGGGAAGTCGAAGTAGCCTTTTGCCCCTTACGCTTCCCCGAATAGACAATAAACAAAGAGGAAGATTGTCTAAACTCCTTAGTAGCCTGAAGATAGAACTTCAAGGCGCGAACCACATCCAAATGTAAAAGTAAACGTTCCTTCGATGAAGAAGGATTTGGACACATGGAAGGAACCACAATCTCCTGATTGATGTTGCGATCTGACACAACCTTAGGAAGAAAACCTAATTTAGTACGTAAAACTGCCTTATCTGCATGAAAAATCAGATAAGGGGACTCACATTGCAAAGCAGAGATCTCAGAAACTCAGCACGCAGAGGCAATAGCCAATAAAAAGAGAACCTTCCAAGATAACAATTTAATGTAAACGGAATGCAGAGACTCAAATGGAACTTGTTGCAAAACCCGAAGAACAAGATTTAGGCTCCAGGGAGGAGCCCCAGATCTAAACACAGGTCTGATCCTAATCAGAGCCTTAGCAAAGGACTGTATGTCTGGAAGCTCAGCCAGTCTCTTGTGCAATAAAACCGACAGGGCCGAAATCTGTCCCCTCAGGGAACTAGCAGAAAGGCCCATTCTGGAGAAAAGATAAGATCCTGGCAACCTTAACTCTGTGCCAGGAAAAACCACGCTCTTCACACCAGAATAAGTAGGTCCTCCACACCTTGTGGTAGATACGCAGAGTAACTGGTTTATGAGCTTGAATAAGAGTATCAATGACACTTTCAGAGAAACCTCTCTTGGCCAAGACTAAGCGTTCAATCTCCACGCAGTCAGCCTCAGAGAATCTAGATTTTGCTGAACAAATGGACCTTGTATCAGCAGGTCTCTGCGAAAAGGTAACTTCCATGGAGGAGATGAGGACATCCCCACTAGACCTGCGAACCACGTCGTTTGCTGCCATGATGGAGCAATCAGGATTACTGAAATCCCGCTCCTGCTTGATGCGGGCCACCACTCGAGGAAGAAGCGGTAATGGAGGAAAACGATATATGAGTTTAAACTCCAGGGCACTGCTAGTGCATCTATTAGATCCGCTTGGGGATCCCTCAACCTCGACCCATACCTGGGTAGCTTGGTATTGAGACGGGACGCCTTGAGTTCTATCTCCGGCGTCTCACACTTGCTACATATCTCTGCAAACACCTCGGGATGGAGAGACCATTCCCCTGGATGGAAGGATTGCCTGCTGAGAAAATCCGCCTCACAGTTGTCCACACCCGGAATGTGGATCGCTGACAGTGAACAGCTGTGGGCCTCTGCCCACTCCAGAATCTGAGATACTTCCTTCATCGCCAAGGAACTTCTCTTTCCCCCCTGATGATTGATGTAAGCCACAGAGGTTATATTTCCTGATTGGAATCTAAAAAACTGGGACGAACCCAGAAGTAGCCAAGTCTTCAAGGCCTTGAAGATTGCCCGCAGTTCCAAAATACTGATCGGGAGGGAGGACTCCTCCTGAGTCCACAACCTCTGTGCCTTCCTGGCACCCCAAACAGCTCCCCATCTGGATAGGCATGCGTCCGTAGTCACAATCTCCCAGGATGGTCTTAAGAAGCATGTCCCTAGGGGCAGATGATCTGGACTGAGCCAAGAGAGCGATTCTCTCGACCGGCTGTCTAATACAATCTGTTGAGACAGATCTGAATGATCCCCATTCCACTGCCTCAGCATGCACAGTTGTAAAGGTCTGAGACAGAACCTGGCAAAAGGAATGATGTCTATGCAGAACACCATTTATTTATTTATTTATAAAATATTTTACCAGGAAGGATACATTGAGATTTCTCTCATTTTCAAGTATGTCCTGGGTCCACAAAACATTGCATTGATACAATAGGGTACAATAAAATTCAAAAACAATAATAATACACAATAGATGCAAACATTTTACATAGAACAGGTAAGAAATATATAATCAACCATGACAGGTGCATTCTGTTTTGAGATATGTAGAGAGGGATCTCTTAAAGGATATTAGGCTTGGGGAAGGTTTGAAAGTGTGCGGGAGGTCATTCCATAACTGTGGCGCTCGGTAAGAAAAGGAGGATCGAGCTGCTTTCTTTTTGTATTGAGGCAAGCTAAATAATGTGCTGGTACTGGATCGGAGGTTATAGGAGATGGGAATAGCCGGGGGGGGGGGGGGGCATTCTGCTCAGGTAGGGTGGGAGCTTTCCAGAAAGGCACTTAAACACAAGGCAGGAAAGATGGAGGGTGCGTCTGGATTCCAGCGTCAGCCAGTTTAGTTCTTTTAGCATGTCACAATGGTGGGTCTTGTAGTTACATTGTAGAAAAAAGCATAAGACCAATCATCTCCATACACTGAGCCACAGAGGGACTCAAGGAGGTCCGGAGGGCAAGACATGCCAAAGTTAGCTTGCAACGTCTCTGGTCTGTTAGAAATATCATCATGGATATGGAGTCTATTATAGTACCCAGGAATTCCACCCTGGTACTTGGGATGAGAGAACTCTTTTCCAAGTTTATCTTCCATCCATGTGATCAAAGAAGACTAAGAAGGGACTCCGAGAATTCTTCCGCAAGGTGAAAGGATGGTGCTTGCACCAGAATATCGTCCAAGTATGGGGCTACTACAATACCCTGAGTGTTGGCAATGACTAGAAGAGCCCCCAGAACCTTTGTAAAGATTCTTGGAGCAATAGCAAGGCCAAACGGAAGGGCAATGAACTGGAATTGCTGGTCCAGGAATGCAAACCACAGTGTTCCCTGTGGATTGGAACATGAAGGTAAGCGTCCTTCAGATCTATAGTGGTCATAAACTGACCTTCCTGAATAAGAGGAAGGATGGACCTTATTGTCTCCATCTTGAAGGAATGGACACTGAGAAATTTGTTTAAGCACTTTAGGTCCAGAATTGGGCGGAAAGTTCCCTCCTTCTTTGGACCACAAAAAGGTTTGAATAAAACCCCAAACCTCTTTCTTTGATAGGCACTGAGACAACAACTCCTAAGGAGGATAGATCCTGAACGCACCCTAGAAAGGCATTCCTCTTTTCTGGTCTGGTAGACAGATTCGAGAGAAGGAATCTGCCCCATGGCGGATGAGATTTGAAGCCTATCTTGTATCCCTCAGATACCACCTCCAGGACCCACGGATCCTGTACATCCTTGAACCAGGCATCTGAAAAAAAGAGACAGTCTGCCCCTTCATGGGGCCGCCCCTTCATTTGTTTTCGGCGGGCTTCTTATTTTCATTGGATTTATTCCAGGACTGAGCTGGCTTCCAAGTACACTTGGGTTGCTTGGGCTTGGAGGAAGATTGTTGTCATTGGGATTTGTCAGAATGAAAGGATTGAAAATTAGAAGATTGTCATCCCTTAGACTTGTTCCAATCAGCCAATCAGATTGAGCTCGCATTCTATTGGCTGATCGGAACAGCCAATAGAATGCGAGCGCAATCTGATTGGCTGATTGGATCAGCCAATCGGATTGAACTTGATTCTGATTGGCTGATTCCATCAGCCAATCAGAATATTCCTACCTTAATTCCGATTGGCTGATAGAATCCTATCAGCCAATCGGAATTCGAGGGACGCCATCTTGGATGACGTCCCTTAAAGGAACCGTCATTCTTCAGTTGGACGTCGCCGGATGAAGATGGGTCCGCGGTGGAGGTCTTCAGGATGGAGCCGGTCCTCATCGGATGAAGATAGAAGATGCCGCTTGGAAGATGATGGTTGCCGGTCCGGATCTACTCTTCTTCCCGGATAGGATGAAGACTTTGGAGCCTCTTCTGGACCTCTTCAGCCGCCGGAAGATGGATCGCCAGCCCCCGCTTGGGTTGGATGAAGATTTTGGAGCCAGGACGGATCAGTGAACCTGGTATGGTGAAGACAAGGTAGGATGATCTTCAGGGGCTTAGTGTTAGGTTTATTTAAGGGGGGTTTGGGTTAGATTAGGGGTATGTGGGTTGTAATGTTGGGGGGGTATTGTATGTTTTTTTTTACAGGCAAAAGAGCTGAACTTCTTGGGGCATGCCCCGCAAAGGGCCCTGTTCAGGGCTGGTAAGGTAAAAGAGCTTTGAACTTTAGTAATTTAGAATAGGGTAGGGCATTTTTTTATTTTGGGGGGCTTTGTTATTTTATTAGGGGGCTTAGAGTAGGTGTAATTAGTTTAAAATTGTTGTAATATTTTTCTTATGTTTGTAAATATTTTTTTATTTTTTGTAACTTAGTTCTTTTTTATTTTTTGTACTTTAGTTAGTTTATTTCATTGTAGTTATTTGTAGGTATTGTATTTAATTTATTTATTGATAGTGTAGTGTTAGGTTTAATTGTAGGTAATTGTAGGTATTTTATTTAATTAATTTATTGATAGTGTAGTGTTAGGTTTAATTGTAACTTAGGTTAGGATTTATTTTACAGGTAAATTTGTAATTATTTTAACTATTTTAGCTATTAAATAGTTCTTAACTATTTAATAGCTATTGTACCTGGTTAAAATAAATACAAAGTTACCTGTAAAATAAATATTAATCCTAAAATAGCTATAATATAATTATAATTTATGTTGTAGCTATATTAGGATTTATTTTACAGGTAAGTATTTAGCTTTAAATAGGAATAATTTATTTAATAAGAGTGAATTAATTTCGTTAGATTAAAATTATATTTAATTTAGGGGGGTGTTAGGGTTAGACTTAGCTTTAGGGGTTAATACATTTATTAGAATAGCAGCGAGATTCGGTCGGCAGATTAGGGGTTAATAATTGAAGTTAGGTGTCGGCGATGTTAGGGAGGGCAGGTTAGGGGTTAATAAATATATTATATAGGTTTTGGCGGTGTTAGGGGCAGCAGATTAGGGGTACATAGCTATAATGTAGCTGGCGGCTCTTTGCAGTCGTCAGATTAGGGGTTAATTATTGTAGGTAGGTGGTGGCGACGTTGTGGGGGGCAGGTTAGGGGTTAATAAATATAATATAGGGGTCGGCGATGTTAGGGCAGCAGATTAGGGGTACATAGGGATAATGTAGCTGGCGGCGGCGTGCGGACGGCAGATTAGGGGTTAATAAGTGTAGGTAGCTGGCGGCGACGTTGTGGGGGGCAGATTAGGGGTTAATAAATATAATATAGGGGTCGGCGGTGTTAGGGGCAGCAGATTAGGGGTACATAAGGATAACGTAGGTGGCGGTCGGCAGATTAGGGGTTAAAAAAATGTAATCGAGTTGCGGCGATGTGGGGGGACCTCGGTTTAGGGGTACATAGGTAGTTTATGGGTGTTAGTGTACTTTAGAGTACAGTAGTTAAGAGCTTTATGAACCGGCGTTAGCCCAGAAAGCTCTTAACTACTGACTTTTTTCTGCGGCTGGAGTTTTGTCGTTAGATTTCTAACGCTCACTTCTGCCACGACTCTAAATACCGGAGTTAGAAAAATCCCATTGAAAAGATAGGATACGCAATTTACGTAAGGGGATCTGCGGTATGGAAAAGTTGCGGCTGAAAAGTGAGCGTTAGACCCTTTTTTGAGTGACTCCAAATACCGGAGGTAGCCTAAAACCAGCGTTAGGAGCCTCTAATGCTGGTTTTCACGGCTACCGCCAAACTCTAAATCTAGGCCTATGAGTCTACCTGTTTTCACACTCATATGATAAATCATATAGCTATGACTTTAATACCATCTCACTATATGGACTTTGCAGAACTTTTTTGATAAAAAGGAGGCAGAAACTCTGCCTTCACATAGAACTTATGATTGCCCGATTGATCTTGTTCCTGGCTCAAGTATTCCGTATAGGCACGCTTTTCCCTCTCAAAAGATGAGTTGGCACATTTAAAAACTTACTTAGATTAAAATATAAAGAAAGGTTTCATCAGACCT
Organism: Bombina bombina; assembly: GCF_027579735.1. Lineage (NCBI taxonomy): Eukaryota > Metazoa > Chordata > Amphibia > Anura > Bombinatoridae > Bombina > Bombina bombina. The sequence goes on along the minus strand of NC_069504.1, from coordinate 1,096,489,425 downwards.
TCATCCTCAGCAGCTGGTGCAGGAATATTTTTTGTCAGGAACAAAGATAATACCCTCAGACCCATCATAGATTACAGAGAGTTAAAAAAGCGAACTATAAAGAACAGGTACCCTCTCCCCTTAATCCCTGAATTGATTGAACGTTTTCAGGGGGCTAAAATCTATACAAAACTTGATTTAAAGGGATCTTACAATCTAATCCGAATTAAGGAGGGGCATGAATGGTTAACAGCTTTCGTACCCTTCAGGCTTTGTAACGCCCCTGCAACGTTCCAGTTCTTCATTAACTAAGTTTTCCGTGACTTTCTTGATACCTACATTGTTATTTATTTAGATGATATATTGATATACTCAAAGAATCTGGAAGAACATGTGAAGCATGTACGTACTGTGCTCTCTCGCCTCCAGATTCATCAGTTGTATGCAAAACCTGAAAAATGTATATTTGATACAAATAAGATCACTTTCTTAGGGTATCATATTTCACCAAAAGGAATACAGATGGATGATTCTAAAGTCATAGTTGTTAAAACGTGGCCTACTCCCACAAACAAAAAGGATGTCCAAAGATTCTTGGGATTTTCTAATTTTTACCGTAAATTCATACATGAATTTGTAGGAATTAGCAAACCTTTAACATGTCTTACAGGTAATAAGAAGTTTATATGGAACCCTGAAGCCCAAAACTCATTCGAAGAACTTAAATTAAGATTTGTAACGGCTCCAGTCCTACAATTTCCTGACAGTCAGTTACAATATACTCTTGAGATTGATGCCTCTGACTACGCAGTAGGCGCTATATTATCTCAGCGTAGATCTCTCACTGAAAAACTTAATTCAGTGGCATACTTCTCTAAGATCATGAATAGTGCACAGATGAATTACGCTATAGGTGAGAAGGAGTTGCTTGCTATCAAGATGGCCCTTGAGAACTGGAGACATTTGCTAGAAGTAACTGAGTATCCTATATTAATCTTTACAAATCATAGAAACCTAGAATACCTAAAGAGTAGTAAAAGTCTAAGTTAAGTTCTAGGCAAATGAGGTGGAGTTTGTCTTTCACCAGATTTAATTTTATTTTTTTATACAGGCCAGCGAACAAAAACTTAAAGGCCGATTACCTTTCTAGAAAAGATTCCAAACCACCTCTTACCCAAGAGTCAACTCCTATTTTAAACCCTAACAGTTTTCTGTGCTTAAGTCTACAAAACTACCAATATTTACAACGTGATCAAATGAGAGATGAGGATCACACACTTGAAACACTACAACAACATACCGATGGACTACTGTATAATAAAACAACACTTTTCATTCCCCAATCCCTATGGAATGAAGTTCTAAAACAAGTTCATGATTCACCAACATCCGGACACTCCGGAATGAATAAAACCCTAGAGTTGTTGAAAAGATCTTTCTGGTGGCCAAAAATGTATAACACTGTAAAGGATTACATCCAAACCTGTAGTGTATGTGCCCAGTCTAAACATGGGAAGCATTTACCATACAGTCTACTCATGTCGCTTCCCATACCTAAAAAAACTCTGGGAATCAATTGCCATGGATTTCATTGTTGATTTACCCCAATCCCAAAAGAATAACACTATACTCATTGTGGTTGACCATCTAACCAAGATGGCTCACTTTGTTCCATTCCATTGTTTGCCCACTGCCAGTCAAACAGTACAGCTATACATTGACCATATCTTCAAATTACATGGATTACCGGATACTATCACCTCGAACAGAGGGACGCAATTCTCCTCAAAATGTTGGACTCAATTTTGTAAACAACTCCAGATAAAACATAATAACATTACAGCTTATCATCCCCAAACCAATGGGCAAACGGAAAAAACTAATCAATGGTTGGAACAGTTTCTCCACTGGTATTGTACTGTCAGTATATGGCAGGGTTATAATACAATATATCTAATAATTATTCTTTGAAACAAACCCCCAATAAAAATGCATATATAAAACAATAAAATTAATGTAAATTCCTAAATTCTTTATATTAGTTAAAATTTATAGACACATTGAATTATATTTATAGAGAACCAGAGATGAATCAAAACTATACAGGTTTAAACTATTATATGCTATGCAAAGATCATAAAAATTTACTTATTTATTAACCTTATTCACAATTGAATTTCATTAAAATACCACAATGAGATACCAAGATATGAACCACTAACTTTATATAAGATATAAACAGTCATACATTACCAACATTAGCCAATTAAATATTTTCAATACTTCCAGAGTTTCTCCAATCAATCCAATTACGCCTCATAAAGTGAAAGAGGTAATTTTTGCAAGATGGATAAAAAGATATGCCCAGGTTGCTTTATAATAGACTGGATCACAGCAGTTTTAGTCAGTCTAAAATTCAGCACAGAGTTTTTTCTTTTCTCTCTTGCTTGGGACTATATTTTGCAATATAGTCCACCCCTTTTTATTTTAATCATCGTGAAATTGGAAACGCACAATGGAAGCTTGTCTTGTGATTCGCCCTTACTGAGCTAAGCATGGATTGGCCCTTCGAGTCGAAACATTTGATTGGTTATCATGTGTTCTAATAGACAATTTATTTGGCTGTCATACCAGTTTCAATCCCTTAGGGGGCAGCAGACAACCAGCAAATACAGTCTCACCATCAATCACTGCTAATCCAAATATCTCCCTATATAATGATTATTTAACATAGTATAACTTATTGCATTAATCACTTACAATATTGATTATAGATGGGGTAATATAATGTAATTTTTCTGATTACTCCAATACCAAATACAGTATGTTTCTATAGATCATATTGATAAACAATTACACTATCAATCATTTGCCCTCCCCAGGATCACAGCATCCAACATCCTGGCATTGCATCTCAATAGGAATGCAATGTATTTCATATTTCTAATGAATTTTGAATGCATGGCAATACCAGATGCAGATCTGAAATGAAAATAATAGTGTTATTAATTTTGAGACATTTTGCATCCTTTCTATGCTTTAAAAAAAATACATAGGTTAAGACATGCTGAAATTTAGACTCTGAGGCCCCCAGTCTCCAATATTACCCTTCTTAGGCTTAGACAATCTCCCAAATTCATATGTTTTTGCTTAGCTAATCTTTCTCTAGACGTAATGTCTAAAATTTGTGGATTCAATACAACAGGGACAATTTAATACCTAGGTGACCTAGGTGACATTTCCTCAGCCAAAATTTTGCCCTACGAATCTCATTAAGCCTCAAAGAAAAATCCCAGACACCACGTCTCCATCAATCCAGGGTTTCCTGTGACCTAGGTAATGAGACAGATGCTCCCTTTTGAACTCTTAAATGCTATGTTAATTAGGAAGAAGGGGGTATCTCACCCAGCCAAGACCATTTGTCAGAGAGGACTGCAATATACAGTAAATAGAACTGATGCAAATAGTCTCATATATAATTAATCCTGTGGTCTTAACAACCATATATATGAAAATTATATATATATACTGTATATATATATATATATATATATATATATATATATATATATATATATATAATTTTCATTTAATAATCTTCACAGATACCTTGACATAATTCCCCCTTCCAATTTTAAATAGATGTAGGACACATGTATTGGAATTGGCTTAAAGTCAGTGGTATTTGGTGAGGATGTTGTATTATAGACAGTCTTCTATGAAGAGAGTCCGTTATTTTGAGCCCCTATGCTCATTAGTTAGGCATCTTTAAATTACAATATTTCTTTAGTGCATTTGGGGATATGACTTCATTCTCCCTCTATGGCTTGTAATTGGGACCTAGGATGGCATGCTCACAAGTGATTATTATTATTATTATCAGGTATTTGTAGAGCGCCAACAGATTCCGCAGTGCTGTAAACATAGTTGGTGTATAGGATAGCTTTTGTAGGGGTCAAGTGGGTAGAGGGCCCTGCCGAGAGTTTCACTGTTGTAGTCGGCTCTTATGAAGCGATCTGTAAACAGCTGGGCCCATAGGCTTACAATCTAAGGGGTTCAAGGGGAAAGCAATGGTGTTAGGAAAGGTTAGTGTTGGTTGTATGCATCCCTGAATAGTAGAGTTTTTAGGGAGTGATTGAAGCTGTTAAAACTAGGGGAGAGTCTTATGGAGCGAGGCAGGGAATTCCATAAGATGGGGGCCAGTCTGGAGAAGTCCTGTAAACGTGAATGTGAGGAAGTAACAAGAGAGGAGGAGAGCAGGAGATCCTGAGCTGATCTAAGGGGACGGGAGGGAGAGTATCTAGAGACAAGTTCTGAGATGTAGGGGGGAGCAGTGCAGTTGAGAGGTTTATATTTAAGGGTAAGGATTTTATGTTTAATCCTAGAGGCAAGAGGAAGCCAGTGAAGGGATTGGCAGAGAGGTGCAGCAGATGAAGAGCGGCGAGTAAGGAAGATGAGCCTGGCAGAGGCATTCATAATGGATTGTAAAGGAGCTATGCAGCAGCTAGGTAGACCAGAGAGGACGGAATTGCAGTAGTCGAGGCGGGAAAGGATGAGAGAGTGGATTAAAATCTTGGTTGTATCTTGTGTAAGGAAATGTCTAATTTTAGCAATGTTTTTAAGGTGGAAGCGGCAGGCTTTAGCCAAGGACTGGATGTGAGTCAAGTGTGACCCCAAGACATCGGGCGAGCGGGGTAGGGGTAATGATGGAATTATCAACAGTTATAGAAATTTTGGGGGTGGAGACATTGGAAGAAGGGGGAAAAATAAGGACTTCAGTTTTGGAGATATTTAGCTTAAGGTAGTGAGAGGACATCCAAGATGAGATGTGAGAAAGACAGTTAGTGACACGGGTTAGTAAGGAAGGAGGAAGGTCTGGTGCAGAGAGGTAGATTTGGGTGTCATCGGCATACAAATGGTATTGAAACCCATGGGACTTTATTAAGGAACCTAGTGATGACGTGTAGATTGAGAAGAGAAGGGGACCAAGGACAGAGCCTTGAGGTACCCCAACAGAAAGTGGTAACGGGGCAGAGGATGCTCCGGAGAAGGCTACACTAAATGTACGGTTAGTCAGATAGGAAGAGAACCACAAGAGAGCTGTGTCACAGATGCCGAAGGATTGGAGGGTTTGGAGCAGAAGAGGGTGGTCAACAGTGCCAAAGGCTGCAGACAGGTCAAGGAGGATAAGCAGAGATAAGTGGCCTTTGGATTTTGCTGTAAGTAGGTCACAGGTAACCTTGACAATTGCTGTCTCTGTAGAGTGATGGGAACAAAATCCAGATTGCAGTGGGTTAAGAAGAGAGTTTAGTGTAAGGAAATGGGATAGACGTGCGTAAACTAGCTTTTCGAGGAGCTTTGAGGCAAGAGGGAGTAGGGAAATAGGGCGGTAATTGGAAGGGGAGGTTGGATCAAGGGAAGGTTTTTTGAGGATAGGTGTGACCAATGCATGTTTTAGGTATAAGGGAAATATACCAGTGCTGAGGGAGAGGTTGAAAATGTGTGCAAGTATGGGGGTGAGGGTAGAAGAGAGGGAGGGGAGTAGCTGTGAGGGGATGGGGTCGAGGGTACAGGTAGTGAGGTGGGAGGACAGTATAAGGGCAGAAACTTCATCCTCATTAACAGGGGCAAAAGAGCTGCATTTTTGGATATTTAGGTTTTGGGTGATCGTGAGCTTTTGAGGGGGTGATTAATATGGACTCATTTATCCATAAAAGTATAATTTTTGGGTATCCGAATTTGATAGGCGACCGGAGATATTTTGTCAGTAATGAAAAAAGGACCCTTCCACGATGGAAGAAATTTCTTCTCCTTAACCTGATCTCTTCCAAAGTTACAGATATAAACTTTATCATTTATTTCATATTCCTTTTTGGATGTTTTGAGATCATAAAAAGGTTTTAGTTGTAGTTGCGGCCTTCTCGAAGTTCCTTTGAGCAAATGCAAAGGCATATTGCAGTTGCTTTCTTAGGTTCTCCACATATTGATGTGTATTGGCTGCGTTTATCAAACTCTGGTCTGATGTACGGTACAGAAGATGCTGAGGTAGAACCATTCTTCTACCAGTCATCAGTTCAAAAGGTGACATCTTGGTAGCACTACTTGGAGTTGCTCTTAATGCCATTAGGACTAGAGGTATTTTTAAATCCCAGTCTTTACCCGTTTCATTCACAAACTTTTTGAGGATTTTCACAATGGATTGGTTGTAACGCTCTACAACACCACTTGAGGCAGCTCTATAAGCAATATGGAGCTTTCTTTTAACCCCTAGTATTTTCCCCATTTTGGTCATTACTTCGCTAGTGAAGTGGGTTCCCCGATCGGATTCGATTCTTTGGGATAAACCAAATCTGGAAAACACGTTGTTGATGAGCAATGCTGCGCAAGTTTCAGCACTATTGTTAGGTGCACTGATGCACTCTACCCATTTAGTGAACAGGCATGTCACTGTCAACATGTATCTGTTGCCTCTTGATGACCTAATTACTGGACCAATAAAATCAATTTGTATATATGACCATGGCATTACCATCCCCCTTTTCTGCAATGGCGCTCTATGCGTTGGCGCAGTGGGTTGGAACTGTGGACAGATTAAACAACCTTGACAGTCAGTTTGAACATCTTTTAACATGTGCGGCCAAAAGGCATAATCATGCAATATTTCATATGTTCATTTGGCACCACGATGGCCAGATGTGGGAGCATAATGGTCATGTTGAAGCATGAGACCTCTGAACTTGGTGGGTACCACCCATTGCTGGATGCCAGTTTTGGAGGTTCTAATTAACAAACCATCCTGTAACTTGAATTGTGATCTGGATTTCATTAAGATTCTAAGATCTTCCTTGCCAATACAATCATCTTTTGCGATGGGGTTGCTTTCAGGATCTTCTATGTGTTTATAGAAGATGCCTACAATGGGGTCTTCTTTTTGATTAGTGATCAGGTACTCACTAGGAGAATCCTGACTCCATTGTACCAAGTTAGGCTCATTCTGTTGTTTGGCCTGGTTTCTGGTAATGGCTTCTACCTGAATTGCACCCATTAAGTGGTCTATATTAAGGAGTTCTCCAGTTATGGCTCTTTGTTTGGCTAATGAATCCGCAAGATCATTGCCTTCCTTATCAGGACCTAGAACCCTGGAATGACCCTTGGTCTTCTTCCAGTGTATGGTTAAATAATTGGACACCACTAGATTATCAATCTCGCAGAACAACTTTCCATGCTTGACTGGTTTGTTGTTACTTTGCATGCCATTCCTTTTCCAAGTTGGCAGGTATTCAACAAAACTGTCACACATGTAATTTGAGTCAGTAATGATCACAAATTCATGAATACCATGTTCAATAGCCATTTCAATGGTTTTTAGAACAACAGTGAGTTCTGCAACTTGACTGGATCTTGGTCTAATGTTGAAACCTACAGAAATATTTGGGAATCCATTTGCCCAAGGTATTCCAATGCCAACGACTAGTCTGCGCTCACTATCAGTAGTGGCATGTTAAGAACAACCATCAACATATACTCAAGGTAATATTTGACAATGGTCATCATTGTACATTTTATACGGGGAAAGCAATTGTTCCTCCAGGAAATCATCTTCTGATAACTCTTCCCCATGATCCTTAGCAGTACAGTCGTGGAGCTCAGCAAGCCCCTGTGCGACTGGATTCTTTTTTTTTCTGCTTGTAGCAAACTTCTAAAGGCCAGCCTTGTAAGGAAAGAGTCCAAGCTGTTATGCAGCTATTAGATACATTTCCATCTCTTATTCTCTAACTTTGCAGATATAGCAAAGGTTGGTGGGCCGTTTCTACAATAATTTTCTAGCCCTGTATATAGCTGCGTACATTTTGTAGAGCCCATACAGTAGATAAGAGGGCTTTTTCTCAATTGCAAAATTTTATTTCTACTGGGGATAGAGTTTTGCTTGCATAAGCAATGACTTTGCTTATATTATCATGCTTTTGGTATAAAACAGCACTCATGCTTATATCTGTGTAACCTGTCTCTAAGAAGAAAGGTTTACGCTAGGCTAAGCAAGGTGCTTGAGTGAGTTTTCTCTTCAGTTCCTTGATGGCTGTCTCTTGAGTCTCACTCCAGTGCCATTTCACATCCTTCTTTAGAAGAAGTAGCAGTGGTTTAGCTAATTCTGCATTAATTGTTAATAAATTTGTGAGAATAATTTGTCATACCCAGGAATGATCTCAATTCTTTTAAGTTAGTTGGGTTTTTAGAATTTACTATAGCTTCCAACTTTTTCTTCTGAGGATTTAGCCCTTCAGAAGTAACTTCATGTCCCAGGAAGTTTACACGAGTGCGGAACCATTGAGCTTTTTGTAGGGATAATTTGACATCTGCCCTTTTAAGTTGGCTGAGGATGTGTTTGAGCTCTGTGATGTGTTTTTAAAAATCTGTGCTTTTGATTAAAACATTATCAACATAAGATAAGGTCCCCCTTTCCAGTGCTACAGGCATAACCTTATGTATGAGTACAGCAAACTCATGCCCAGAAACTCATGTATCCAAATGGAAGTCTCTGGAATGCATACTGGACCTTTTGAAATGAGAATGCCAGCATATACTGGTCCTCCTCATGTACCTATATGGTCCAATATCCCTGTGCACAATCAATGGCAGTGAATAGTTTGGATCCCTGCATCTGTGCTAGGCACTGGTCAATATATGGCACAGGCCAGCCATACATGTACACTTGTTTGTTTAGCTGTCTTAAATCAGCACACAAACGCCATTGTCCATTGGGCTTAAGAACACCTAGAATAGGATTGTTATAAGAGCTGTGCACCTGTCTGATAATACCTCTTTCTTCCAAGTTCCTTATGATTTCTGCAAGAGAATCATATGAGACTAAAGGAAGTCTGTATTGTTTAACAAAGACAGGTGGAGCATTGGGATTTGTTTGTATTCTTGCAATGTGCAAGTCTTTAGTCCAACAGTCATAAGAATCCCTAGCAAAAATATCCTTGTACTCCATCAGGAGTTCTCGCAGCTGTCGGCGTTCATCATCACTGGAACAGCCATTAGCTAAAGATATTTGCTCTTCGACTATTTGCTGAAATCCTGGAAAGATTTCAGGTTGTCCTATTTCATAGGCTTCTTCCAACCTAGAGGTGAGGTCCCCTTGATTATAATTTATATTGCCCCCATGACTCTAGGTATTGGGGTATTCTTGCTGTTTAATAGGTTGATCAAACACCAGGGAGGCTTCTTCAATTTTACAGATGCCTTCCTCTGAGCTGAAGGGATAGAGTGAATTGTAAATAGTCCCTCTGGCATAGATTCAAAGGTTTCTTCTATTAATTGTTCTTCAGTTAAGTATCCTTCAGGTATTAGCCAAATTATATTATTCTGGAATCCAAAAGTGTAATAACTTGATTCCAGTGCATATCCTATGGTAGTTTCCTTGGATAAGGTTATATCCTGTGGGGTCATGTTATGCACAATAACATGTATTGGAATAGTTCCAATATTTACCAAAGGAGTATGGGCCATTGTTATACCAAGATTTTGTATTCTATGGGAGAGGCAAATTAGCGTTTCAGAAGTTTTTAATTTCTGATCTCTCTTTACCTGTAAGGATAAGAGGAATTTATCAGCCCCAGCAGGAATTATAACATCGTTAGACACCTGCATATTCACCGCATATGGCATTTGCTGGTTTGATTTCAGGTCTGCATTTTCATCCTGAAATACTTCAGGGTCCCCCTTTAACCTGCTCCAGAGGCAATAGTTAATCAAATCTATTTCTATGGCATATCTATGTAAGAGATCATTGCCAATGTATATTTGATTATGGGGAGTATTTAAAACTAAAAACAGGTGTTTTGCTGATTTATTACCTATAGATATAGATAATAAGCACTTAGCTGTGATGTTATAGCTTTCAAACCTGACATCCAGGCCGTGGACGCAGTGGTCTTGGGGAGAAAGATATTTATTCACTTTAGGTTCAGCTATCTGCATTAATAAGCCTTTGCTTATATAGCTATCTTCCTGTTTTAAGTTCAATTTAGCATACTTGGTTTTACCAAGATTATGCAGTTGCATAGGGATAAATAGATCATCCTTAACTCTCTCAATTCCTGTGAGGCATTGAGTGTGCCCCCCCTTAGGGATTTTATGATCCCCCTTGTGGAGAGATATGGTTAATACATCGCAGTCTAAGGAAATATTCGCTATCTTTCCAGGCAAAATTTTAAAAGTATTACCATCAGAGCCACTTAAGGGAGTCTGATCATCTATTTGTAAGATAGTGATTTCAGGCACAGAGTTATTCCTGAAATGAATCTCCACAGCATCTGGTTTCTCTTCCACCACGTGACAGTTATGTCGGGTGCGAGATACACCGGATTGCTCATAATTAATTGGCCATTTTACTTGTGACCAAATTACACTATTTATGCAATCAATTATGGCGCTTAATCGCTTCAGGAGATCACTACCAATAATTAAATGATCAGTTGGCAGATCCACTATAATTATAGGGTGTCTTATGACCCTGTTCCCCAGTTTAAGTTTTAACCATGCCGTACCATAGACTTTTAGAGAGTCACCCCCAACACCTATTAGTGAACCATCAAATTCTTTTATTTTAGGTGTGTGGGGTGTTAGCTCATTTAGCTGTGTGCAGTACCTGTGGGATAAAATGGTTGCCTGAGAACCAGTAACAATTAACCCCATGATAGGGTTGGAAACTGAATCCTGGAGCTCAGCTAATATATAATATCTCCCTGCAGTTTCTACCATTTCACACATAAAATTGGCATGATTACACAATTGTGGGCTTCGCCACGTGTTACCTGAATCTGCCACTTTACCTGATGCAGAAGAAACTTCGTTCTTACTGGTCCCCTCTATAATAGGGTCAGCTGGGTTCTTGTGTACTGCATCTGTGAAAATAAGGTTAAGAGAATGCTGCAAAGGAAGAAATTTGTTAAAGTTTCCCGGCTGAGGTTGCTTGTCATCAAAGCTAAATCGTCCTTTTCCGGTCTGTAGGGAGAGAATATGATTAGTACCATTATTGACTTTTATCATTTCATTTGGTATATCTCTCCCTTCCCTTTCAGGTGATACTGCAGTATTTATGACTGTGCCTGTGGCCCACTGCTGGCCACTGGCTGTACCCCTAAAAATGGATTGTTAGGTTGCTGAGCCGTAAAAGCTTGACTCATATTAGTAAATAGTCTACATAATTGACTAACTTGTGTGCTCAGTTGGCCCACTTGAATGGACAAGCTATCTGGACTGATTTTTTGATGTCCCAGGGTATTGATTCCTGGATCCTTGGGATCCCTCAGAATCATAGCTATTTCTCCTACTTTGACGTGGTTGTCTTTGGGGTTCAAATTGTTCAGTGTTAGTATTTTGGGGAGCCCTACTTACTTGGGGTGTCTGGTTATCCTGAGAGTATTTTCACACATTTGGTATTTATTTTTACGGGGATAAAAATTATTTTGTGGGCGTTCATCTCTTTGGGAATAATTATTTACCTGTGTATGCCCCCCATCTTGAGCATAATCTCTCTGCGCCTCAGCCCGTGTTGGGGGAGGGGCAGAGTTAAACTTTTGTGGGGATGGCCTGTTTTCTCGGGCCACCTCCGCATAGGTTTTCTTTTTAGATTCCAAATTGAGGGGACTAGGTGACACCCTAGTTTCTACCAAAATTTTGGGGCTGGCTTTTGATTACCTTTTAACCCCCTGTTCATCAGACTGCTGAATAGAGTATAACTTGTACTCTCTTTGATCAGCCAGTCCAATGAGCAGTGCTTATCAAAATCACTATCTAAATTAAGTTTGATGGGCGCGGGCAATGCTTCGAAAAATAAATTCACAAACTCTGAGCATTCAAATATAGGATTATCTTCAGCCATACTGTATGCACGTTTCAGTACAGAAAGGAATTCTATAGGGCTTTGATTTGCACTACATTTTAAACCGTATACATCTATTTTCGCTGCAGTTGTAGTGCGATATTGCCCGAATTCTTTTCTGCACTGTCGTTCTGTCTCATTCCAGGAATGAATATTCATATCCTTTAGTGAAGCAAAGAATTTGTGAAATTTACCTTCAAATACCCAGGGCAGAATGTCAATTTTTGGCTGCTCACTTGTAACATTCATAATGAATAAAGCATTTTCATAAGTCGCTAAGTAGTCAATTATAGAATTGGTTCCCTTGTTGGAGAACTTAGGTACTGCATCCTTTAAGAAAGTAATTATTTTAGGGGTGTCATATACCTTATTAGACGTATATCGGCCTTTCCTAGGAGCCTTGGGTAGTTAGCTCCGCCCTCTGACTCACTACTAGAGCTTCCCTCCCCCTCCTCAGCTGAGTTATAGCAGCTCCCTGAATTTATATCATGAGGTGACTGTCTATTTGGGAAATTTACTTCTGACCCAAAAGGGATTCTTTGTCTAAATTCTTCCCTAAATTTCTGCAGTTCATCCCTGATGCATTCTCTAAGAGAGTTAGAATTGTCTGCATTATTCTCATTGCTAATAGAGGAGTTTTCATTATGGCAATTCGATCTTTTTAAACCACTTAATTCTCTCCGTCTTTGTGCGAGTTCCTTATGCAAATCTTCTATCTGGGCAACTAAATTCTGGTTATATTTTTGTAAAGTGGCCATGTTTTGTGAAAACTCATCAATTTTATTTTCGGCTATATTTAAATTATCTTCGCATCTGCGTGAGGAGCGAATACTATCTTCTAGCCCCTGCATTTGCAATTCCTTCTCTATGAGGTATAGCGACATTTTGTCAACAATGCATATTACAAGGGGCCAAGATTTTAGTATTAGTTTGTCCCGTTTTTAGAGAGTTTTGCATTAATTAATTTTTAATAGTTCTTGGAATAATTCACTTTTTCATTTCACCTTCTATCATCAATAGCAATATTTTTAGCCTTAATTGCAAGCATATCCATATAATAATTTAATTCACCTGCAATATTAAACCTCTTTTTAATGTGGCCTATAATGTCCATCTTAAGAACATCGCCTTGAGTGAGGGGTATTTTCGGGGAACAAATTTCAACACTATGTACAGATTCAAATGATTCACTTCTAGTAACAGACATTATTATATTGGCTTAGTATTTAGTTAAATTAAAACACTAATACAATACAATAAGAGAAAAAAAATATATTTTCAAAAATATTAATATTAATTTTGAAATATGAAAAATTAATATTTCAATTTAAAAAATGTTTTTTCAATAATAATTTCTATTTACTATAAATATATCATATCAATATGATAAATATTAATAATACCTCAAGCAGTGTGCCTCCAAATAATATATCAGTATATGGCAGGGTTATAATACAATATATCTAATAATTAAACAAAAACAAAGCAAACCCCCAATAAAAATGCATATACAAAACAATAAAATTAATGTAAATTCCTAAATTCTTTATATAAGTTAAAATGTATAGACACATAGAATTATATTTATAGAGAACCAGAGATGAATCAAAACTATACAGGTTTAAACTATTATAATATGCTATGCAAAGATCATAAAAATTAACTTATTTATTAACCTTATTCACAATTAAATTTCATTAAAATACCACAATGAGATACCAAGACATGAACCACTAACTTTAACAGTGCTTAGTTAAACAATAGAACAATACACTTTACCAGTCAATTTCTATGCTAAGTTATCTGAGATGAAATAAATTCTTAAGCAGCAATAAAGTAAATTCTAAAATATAGATATATATTTTTAAAGATAAATTACTTAGCATACAAAAGACAAGCTTAACACTATACAGGACTATGAAACACAAGTTTAAAATACAAATTGTCCTTTTAAAATTACTTAACTGCAATTTGACTATGGTCTTACCAACTACCTTTGTCTAAAATATTAAAGATAAACAGTCATACATTACCAACATGAGCCAATTAAATATTTTCAATACTTCCAGAGTTTCTCCAATCAATCCAATTTTGCCTCATAAATTGAAATTTTACTTTTTATGATCTTTGCATAGCATATTATAATAGTTTAAACCTGTATAGTTTTGATTCATCTCTGGTTCTCTATAAATATAATTCAATGTGTCTATAAATTTTAATGAATATAAAGAATTTAGGAATTTACATTAATTTTATTGTTTGGTATATGCATTTTTATTGGGGGTTTATTTTAAAGAATAATTATTAAATATATTGTATTATAACCCGGCCATATACTGACAGTACCTTCCAACAGGACAACTGGACAGCTCTTTTGTCTTTAGCTGAATACGCGTACAATAACTCCTACAATACCACCACTAAGGCTACACCCTTCTATCTCAATATGGGTTATCATCCTAAATCACATTTGTTTTCCACAAAACAATCACCTTGTCCCGGCCTAAATGACACTCTGGACAATTTAAAAGAGGTTCATAACAGGTTGCAAGATACTATCAAATCTGCCCAAAATCGTCAGAAATACTATTCCGATAAAAAACACCTCAAACCCCCGGTTTATAAAATTAAAGACCAGGTCTGGTTGTCGAGCAAACACTTGAAATTAAATACTCCTAGTAAAAAACTAGGAGGATTGTTCATAGGTCCTTTTACAATCATCAGAATTATTAACGACAATGCAGTTGTTCTGGATCTTGCCCCTAATTATTGGATAAATAACTCTTTCCATGTGTCTCTTCTGAAACCGTATGTTCCTACTAGGAACCCTTCCACTGATTTCAAGGCCTCCATCCCACAGATTCAGATAGACCAGGACTATGAGGTTGCCTCCATCATGGATTCTAGAAAATTCCGAGGACAGTTGCAGTATCTGGTGCATTGGAAGGGCTACTCCCATGACCATGATACATCTCTCAGCACCTCGCTTGGTCTCGCTTTTCCATCGGAGAAATCCCCATCGGCCTAGATCTGATCCACGGTGCGGTTCCTTGAGGAGGGGGTTCTGTCACAAATTCTTTGTTGTCACACCGCATCTGTGTTCTTCCTTTAGTTTTTCCTGTGACTGACTACATCTGAGTGTATACCTTTAATTAACCTCAATTATCTCTCTGCAAACTTGTATATAACGCTCCTCCTATCATGACACATTGCTTGGTAATTTATTCCTAACAGTGAACCTAACCTGATCTGTTAGTATGTTGCAGGTCGTGTTTCCTGATTATCTTCCCAATCCGATTCAATTCAGAATCGTCTCCTTTTACTCTAACTTGGATTGAGTAAAACTTTTGCCTAACTACAATCCTTTGAGGATTCTCTCTGGCCGTAATCAGGACTCTGCATTTTTATGTGAACCTACCTGCTGTCATGCAGGCTTCAGATCAGCTGCTCTCAGGTCTCCCCGCTCACAGCTGTTCATCTGGCTTAGTAATCGCCTGCAGCATTACAGTCTCTCCTGTTCCTGACTACAGCGTCTCAACGGAGCTTACGCCTCTCTCCTCTGCAGCATTCAAACACCGGACAGAATTTACCCTCTGAGCTCAAGGTACATCTTAGTTAGCAAAGTAACTCAATTCCGCTCCTATGTAATCTCTCCTCTGTCTTTGAACTTCCTTTCATGTGCTGTGACTTTTTGAAACATTGTATTTGATTTAAGCACCTGTCTCTCATTGGGATTCATTAGTAACATTACTCATATAATATTGTATCGGAGGGAATTGAGCAGAAATATTCTCTCTTAGCTTAATGGAGAGTTGATTAACCACTTCCTATCTCAGTGACTAAACTCCCCATTAAGTAAAATAAAGCTTGCATTAATCTCCCAGTTTCAAAGCGATGAATCTTGAGAGATTACTATTATCTACAAACAAATTAAGAAATTTACTAAAAGGAGTATTAAGATTAAACTACATCTTATGCTATCCTAAGGGAACTTTTTCTGTTGATTCCTACAGGAGACCAAACGGAACCCTGACGCCGGCACAGGAAAAGTCAAAGGAACTTTCCTGTTTTCGTAAATTCTGTCTAATTTAGGTATCATAGGTTCTTCAGGCAGCACTGCCTCTGGAACCTCTAACGTAGAAAGAACCTCCTTTAGTAAAAAAAGCAAGTGCTCAATTTTAAAACTAAAGGACGGCTCCCCTGCAGCAGGAGGCTTAGACGCTAAGGACTCCGACACAGAAAGTTCACCCTCTGAAGCAACAGAGGTTAACTCATCATTGGATAACTGTGACATAATAGCTAAATTCGATAAATATTAAGATGACTCCGGGTCAGGACAGGAGAGCTATGTTTAACCTTTCTCTTGCGTTTGTTAGAGCGAGGAAATGCACTGAGGGCCGCAGACACTGCTGTTTGTAAATGCACAGCAAAGTCCGCAGGAAGAAGGCCCCCTCTGGATGGAGGATTAGATGTGCTACAGGAAACTGCATGTGGAGTGGATAATGTAGTAAGGGTAGTAATCTCACAAGATGCCGAGTCCTGAGAGGTAGATGGCTCAGAGGGACGGAAAACCTTAGTAGTCTTGTCTCCCTTCTTAGACTTTATAACAGTGTTAAGGCATGTGGAACATAATTAAGTGGGCGGGAAAACCACGGCCTTCTCACAATATAAACAGGTATGATTTAGTACAGAAGGAGTACCTTCTAACATGTCCTCCATAGCTCAGGTTATACCCACAGAAGGACAAAAATAAAAACTTTTTTTTATTATTATTATTATTATTATTATAGAAAACTGCACCTTTATACTCCCAATGGCTGGGGCACTCACCACCTCCTAGACCCAGACAGTAAACAGAGGAAACGCTCTCCTCAGGTTCAAGTCTCAGCCAGAATGGAGGAAATTAACATAGACCACACCCGGTCACATGGAGTGTAAGATAGTACTTCCCCTGTTATTACAAGTACAGCAAGTAATAGGAGCTGTGCAACACTTTCAAAAATGAAAGTGAAACTAAAAGGTGAAACCTGTTTGTTCCAGCCAAAAACACACAGTCTATCAGCCCAGGAAAAAATCACACAAAGCAGCATGTAAATAATTAATACACTGATTAATTAACCCCAGCTGTTCAATAAACCTCCTTTAGAGGATATTAACCCTGGACCCTATCAAGGTATAAAGGAGCCACACTGTGGCCCTGTTATAGCATTTTATGTGAAAAAAATTGAAACAATCTTACCTCCAGGATCCATGCTGTGGAACAGAACACAGCCTCTCAAGTGTGACAGTCTTATAGCTGCACTCCTGACATGGACTTGAGTGAGAGAAAGCAGGCAGTGAAACTCGTCAACACTGATTGCTTAGGAGCTGTTAGCAGTAGTCTGGATGGTTTCGCAGAAAAACTTTCCCTGCATCTCCAGACTCTAACTTTCATCAATACTCTCACTGAGAGGTTGACATGACTACTTAAAACTCCAGTCCTATCTCGAAGGGCATATACCCTTTTTCAGGACTCTCTGAATCTTCTGACACTTCTCTGCCACCTCCTAACGTGACGAAAGGTAAAGAATAACTGGGGTAATCAGGAAGTGGGAGGGATATTTAAGCCTTCGGCTGGGGTGTCTTTGCCTCCTCCTGGTGGGCAGGTGTTGTATTTCCAAACAGTAAGGAATGAAGCCATGGACACTCCCTGTCTTAGGAAGGAAACCAACACAACACTTAAATTTTGTGGCAATTGGGCCACATTTAGAACATTTTCAGAGCGTTAATTGCTATAGCAAGCTCGCGGTAGCAATAACAGGCACTTGTAATGGCTGGTTGTTTATTACGTGCCTGTAAATGGGTGAATTTGGTCTGGACACTGTGGAAGGAAAGATATCCTAACTAATATCTTATCTAAAATAGAGATACTATTGTCATTTACTCCTCTGTTCACATGGTCTCCTACTCTTCTCATGCCCATGCCATGAGAGAATATTAGCTTCTAGATCTGATGATATTACCCATGGACACTTATTCTCCTTTCCCTTTTTCCTTACCCCTCCCTTTTTTCACCCTTACACGTTCAGTAAATCTTTATAGTATTATATAAATAAAACACTTATTCGCTAAGTTTTTAGCATAGCTATACTATAATCAGTTTAGTTGTACAATAACATTTAAATGTTGAGGTTTCATTATAGCAGACCTAACCATGTGTTGACATATTGTAATAACATGTAGAAATAATTTTTTTAGTTTTTTTCTATATGCACACATGGTTGTTCAGTTATCATGTAATTTACCTGTCCTGCTTGTAACAAAAGTGTATTTTGTTGAATCCCTCAATAAAAAAAAAATATATGATGTTCTATTAAAATATATACAGGTAAAAAAAAAACAAATCTTTACCTCCCTGCAATTGCAATGTTGAATACACTACCAGGCATTAAGGGGTGGCGCCCGTGCTGTTAGCAGAGTTGGATGGTTTTCGGCTGGACCAAGCAATTTTGGGGCATAGTGTGGGCAGTTTGGTCCAAACTAAGATAGGGGTTTTGTCATTCCTGGATGACATAAACTGGACATAGAAAAGGGAGGGACAGAGTTCCCAATTCAGCGAGATTCCACAAACTTAGTGATGATTAAGGGCCTCCAAAAACCATTAAAGACTGCCCTCAAAACATACACCAAAACTTTACTTCAACAATCAAACTTCAGTAAAATCAACAGCTTTTCTGTCACTGCACTGCAATGTACTTTCCATTGGTCACAAAATCAGTTGCACCCAAAAGCTATCTGAATTCATACAGAAACACTTGGCCTAGTGTTTCTCCCAAAACAGTGTACAGTATGGGCAACATTTATCAAGCTGCAAAATAAACTTTTGGTCCCCAGTATATCAAGCTTCTGCAAATAGGTCTCAAATGTTAGTTAGATCTGATCAGGATGATTGACAGCGGTATTGCACAAACAGCAGCTTGTGCAATGTTAAATTCAGGCAGCATATGATGCTTACTTGCAGCAGGGCCAGGTTTCCAGCCATTAATAAATGGCTTAAGAAATACTTCTGACTTTTTGGATTATGCTGCATATATCTGTATACAGTTTTTACATCCCCAGCTCTAAACAATGATAGAAACCATCAAGAGGTGGTATGAGTTTTGAAGCCATCCTTCTCTGCAGTGTGCATTAGTGTGCCACTTGTCACATATGTGCCTGACCGTCAAGCACTGGCAAGATTAGCAATCTTCTCCACTCACTCCTTTTGTACAGAAAGAGCTCTGCTTGTAGGACAGCACATAATACAGAGACAGCTGCTACAGACCATGGTTCACCCTAATGTCACAGATAAAGGTTTGCAAGGGCAGGGGTCTTACATGAGTGGGATTATTTAGCAGAGAGACTGCAAGGAAAGAAATCTCATCTGAGGTGGCATGTTGGTAAGCGTTTGTGAAAGAACCAAAATAGCCAGGAGTGTATTCTGCTGAGTCAGGAGTGTGATGAGTTTAGCTGTGGACATGTGGCTGACAGGGACTGCAGGGCTAGGGGTCTGTTGTGTGGTCTGAAGTGGTTCTGCAGTTCCAGGGGACTGATCTGCAGTCTGATGTAAACATGTGGCTGACAGGGGCTGCAGGAACAAGGGTCTGATCTACAGACTGATGTAGACATGTGGCTGCAGGAACAAGGGTCTGATCTGCAGACTGATGTAGACATGTGGCTGACAGGGGCTGCAGTAACAGGGGTCTGCAGACTGATGTAGATATGTGGCTGACAGGGGCTGCAGGAACAAGGGTCTGATCTGCAGACTGATGTAGACATGTGGCTAACAGGGGCTGCAGGAACAAGGGTCTGATCTGCAGACTGATGTAGACATGTGGCTGACAGGGGCTGCAGGAACAGGGGTCTGATCTGCAGACTGATGTAGACATGTGGCTGCAGGAACAGGGGTCTGCAGACTGATGTAGACATGTGGCTGACAGGGGCTGCAGGAACAGGGATCTGCAGACTGATGTAGACATGTGGCTGACAGGGGCTGCAGTAACAGGGGTCTGCAGACTGATGTAGACATGTGGTTTAGAGGCGCTGCAGGTCCAGGAAACTGATCTGCAGTCTGATGTAGATGTGGTTAAGAAAGACTACAGGAACAGGGGTCAAATGTTCTGCAAGGCCCGTGGTCAGATCTGCATTATGATGCATGTGGCTGAGAGGGGCTGCAGGGACCTAAAATTCTAGTTCTGGATGCAGATATTTTGTATTCTCATATGTACATCCCAATGTAAAATGACCATATGAGTGTGTAGCTGACAGAGAGGTAGAAGGGCTATGATGCCCCCTTGACAAGTACAATTTTAACACATTTCCACACTGCTGGAGTGATTCCCCAATAAATGTAGCCCCTAAAATTCATATACATTTTTCAAAACCTGCTATTAATATTCTTAATTTGGAAAAACAACTGTCATCATCAGAGTGTACTGTAAAGCCTCAGCAAAACAGGACAAGCTTAATAAAGCAGCTCTCATAGGGGTTAACACTGAATATTTTTTATTACTTTTTTAAAATACAGTAACTGTTTTTAAAAGGCAGTACCAGAAGATGCAGAAAAAGTATAAAACAATAAGTACAAAAATAACAAGAAAAAATACAGTCCATTTTTTTATACAGTGAGAGATATTAGTCCTGGCATTTTTCCTCCTAAATCTGCATGCTCAGACAACCAGTACACACCATGATGAAGGCTTTGCTTGGCACCATAAGGAGTGTGATGGGCATATTTTGAATAAATAACCCATCACTGCTAATTGATTATTGTGTGCTTGGCAGCATAATTACGTGATCATCACCTTGTGTGGACATTAACTGGCGTTATCCTCTCATCTAAAAGCTGCATAAGACTGTGAAGTAAAATATTACAACGTGAAAAACTGGATTAATGACTGTGGGGTTACATTCTATTGTAAGTGAAAAAGCTTTTCACCAAACACATCTCAAGACAAGATTTTGGGTGAGAGAATCAGTGAAAAGCTTTTTACAAAGTCATAAAGGATAACCCTTTAATAGACAGCACTGATACACTGAACAGAAGCACATCTCTAGGAAACAACATCTAAAAGTATAAATGTATACATTTATTTACTTAAGATCTCATCATGTCGTATAATTACTTTGTTATTAATAGCACCATTATAGTAGTATACTTCTATTTGTGATACATAAAATACATAGGATGGAAATTTCCTCTGGTCCACCAAACTAATAAAAAAAAAATACAGTAGATGAGAAAGAAATTATTTTTTTCTCTCCTATATTTAACATTTCATGGACAAGTACATTTTTACCCAAATTGATCAAGTATAGTCAGTTTTTAAACCCTTATTTCAGGGATTCTGAGTGCAAAATGTAAAGATTATTGTAGTAGATTTTATTACCTTTTACTGGACAAACAACATGCAGCCCAAACACACATGGCTTGATATATTCAGATGCCCCACAGCTGTATGTCTATATATATTTTTATAGAAATACTGTTGTGTGCTGGCCTCCTCACAATGCCCTATGGCTCCTACTCTTGATAAGAGAGAGATAAACAGATAAAGTGTGTATGTGTGTGTGTGTGTACTGCACCAGAAGCTTTGATATATCAAGTATTATTCATTGCTTTGGTGATTTATATAAAACAGGAAACACAAGCTGCTGCAAGGAGAGATTACAATATGTACAATTTTTATTGAATGTAAATTAACAGGATTACATTAGGTGATATGGTCAGAGCTCCAAAGTGCAAAACAATTTAGTATTAGCTTTCAATAGCTGAACATTAAGGACCAGATTACAAGTGGAGCGATTTTTAATGCTGCCACTCGAGCGTTAACTGCGCTAGAAGCAAGCTTTTTGCGTGCATCGGGTTGTTTTTGTATTACAAGTTGAAAGTAAAAAGGAATTGCTCATGCGTTAACCCGATGAGTGTAAAAAAAAATATCAAGTGCGCTAATCACCTTACAGTGTTCCTCACATGAGAGAATAGGTTCTATTCATTCATAAATAAATATTTCTACATATACTGTATCAGATGTTTTTTTTGGTACAATATATATCTATACCTATATGCATGATTAAATATTTGTATAGATATATATAGGAATATCTATTTATTAATACAAAATTCAAAGAGACTGGTACACTCTCACTAACGGTTGTCCTGATGCCAGGGTGCTGAATGCAGGTTAAGGTATAGGTGATAGAAGACAGCACTCACTGGTCTTGAAGTATAGCAACAACTGCTTTTATTTAAGTGCAGTTTCGGGGACAGTTCCCCTTCATCAGAATACATATTCTGCTATGTGCAAAACATAGGAATGTGAAATATTTACAGTAAATACAAACTATACCACTTTATGAAATATGAATATTGAAGAAATATGCTTTTACACGTTTTCATCTACTTAAAGGGACACTGAACCCAATTTTTTTCTTTCGTGATTCAGATAGAGCATGTAATTTTAAGCAACTTTCTACATTAATCCTATTATTAGTTTTTCTTCATTCTCTTGCTATCGTTATTTAAAAAAGAAGGCATCTAAGCTATTTTTGATTCAGACCTCTGGACAGAACTTGTTTATTGGTCGGGTAAATTAATCCACCAATCAGCAAGAACAACCCAGGTTGTTCTCTAAAAAGGGGAAGGCATCTAAAGTTGCATTCTTGCTTTTCAAATAAAGATACCAAGAGAATGAAGAAAATTTGATAATAGGAGTAAATTAGAAAGTTGCTTAAAATGTCATGCTCTAATCACGAAAGAAAAAATTGGATTCAGTGTCACTTTAACTGCAAAGGGCTCCAATACACTTATATATATGTCTTTATATGAGTACATATGTATTTGTGTTTATATGTGTACATATGTCTGTAAATACATATATACACATATAAATACATCTGTACACGCATATAAACACACACACATATATACACACGTTATCACAAGCTTAAAAGGGACAGTCAACACCAACATTTTTATTGTTTAAAAGATAGATAATCCCTTTATTACCCATTCCCCAATTTTGCATAACCCACAGTTATATTAATACACTTTTTACCTCTGTCATTACCTTGTAGCTAAGCCTCTTCTGACAGCCCCCTGATCACATGACTTTTTATTTATTATCTATTGACTTACATTTTAGCCAATTAGTGCTGTGTTGAGCACAACTTCACGGGCGTGAGCACAATGTACTAGCAGTCTCCTGTTGTGAAAACCAAGTAAAAAAGCATGTGATAAGGGGCAGTCTGTAGTGGCTTAGAAACAGGCAGAAATTTAGAGGTTTAAATGTTATAAAGTATATTATTATAACAATGTTGGTTGTGGAAAGCTGGGGAATGGGTAGTAAAGGCATTATCTATCTTTTTAAACAATAACAATTTTGGTGTAGACCATCCCTTTAAATGTGTACTTTGTTGCACACTTATAGCAGTGGACAAAAACTCTGGAATATATGCAGCAGTAATTTAACTACTTGACCCAGCATGCAAACACCACATATGTTGGAATTTAAAGGTAAACGAGCAGAGGAGAAAGGGACTGTACCTATACACAAGTAAGAGTAGAAGTTCAGGTGTCAGCAGGGATTTTCTGGCCAGCAAAGGTAACAGGATTTGTGCACTTACTTTAATCTAGAAGATGGTAATATCTTAGTTGCATTGTAATTATGCATTTGATTCGGGTTTAGGTTTCAGTGACACTCACTTGGTAATTTACAGACACAAGTGGAATGTTTAATATTAGGTCAAAGGTCCGTAATTAGGAACACAAATAAAATACAAGATCTGTAAATGTGGCCTTTCTATTAAACAAAGAACAAACAAATGAATGCTAATTACCATACCCAATATCATTTTCAAACACAGATGCTAATCCTATTTAGGGTTCCATAGAAGTTTTTTTCTTCTTCTAACAATGGATAATAAGCACACTGTACACTCAACCTACATTATGGTGTTGATTTAAATGTGCACTAATGCTAAATAGCAAAAACCTTTTATGAGATATGTAATACTTAGGGACAAGACAAATTATCTATACATCAAATAGGTCAGGTACATACAAAATCATTTTTTTAAACAAAATGTTGATCGAGTCGTCCCCAACCCAAAAGATCTTCCAGCAGATATGGTCTGTTCGGATCTTTGGGAGAGAATGGGCATGAGAACGAACTAGCATTCTGAGTAATGATACAAAGAATTCTGAACTGAGGCCAGAACACGAAGGCTTGCTACTAACACAAATATAGCACACAGACACGTACATTTTTAGAGCTGATACATCCCACTGGAAAACACCAATCACAATTTTCCCATATAGATTTCTGTGTCTGGCAGCAGTGGACAAAACCTTTGATCAAGTATCTATAGTAGTATGTCACTCGTACATGAAGTGAACACCTCGTAAATTTGAAAGTCTCTCTGAATTGAACCCCATGAGGTAGATTTTTCATAACCCGGGTGGACCTGATTCGCTATGCATAGCTAAATGCAGATAGCATAGGCTTTGGGCATTTAACATTGCACAAGCAGTTCTGCTGCCCCCTGCAGATTTGCGGCCGCTAGCAGGGGGTGTCAAACAACCCGATCATATACGACGGCTTTAAGACTGCTGCAAACAGGTGCATTAGGCACAATATGGGGGTTAATAAATCGGCCCCCATGTGTTCACAATAGCTTTTATTTCTCAATATATATATCTCTATGGCCAACAGCGTATAGGTTTTATTTGCCAATATACATACATATATATATATATATTTTAGGCCAGCAGTGTTCTCTATAGAATCCATCTATCTATGATATCGATCTATGGTATCAATCTCTGGTATTGATCTATATATGTTATTTATCTATCTACCTAATCACAAACACAGATATACACATTTATTTAACTTTTGGTTACCTAAATCTTTACAGTAACGTTGATCTAACTGCTTAAACTAAAAGCAACTATTTCAAAGATTACGTTGCAGTCATTTTGTTTTATCATTACATTGATTTTTTAGCCTAATTACTGCATCAGTTCTACTGATCCTTTTTTCAGATGATCACTACTTAAAGAATACAGTTCAAGTTAAGGTGCATTAACTGAGATGGGATAATGTCTGTATAATGGTACAGGAGATTAATAATATCTGATTTGAATCTCGAATGAGCACTCAGCTTTGTGCAACAAACCAAAGATAAAGAGTGAACTTTGAGAAGGCTTTTACAAGTGCTAGCACAATATATTCAGACAAGCTAGTGAATCGAGTTTAGTAGTAATAGAGATTTATAATGTCCAAAGATCACAACCTGCTTCAAATGCTGTTTTTATATTTTCTTCTCTGGTTGTATACCCAAGACTTTATATTTTTTAGCTCTGCGTTTTTCTATAATAATACATTTTCAGGTTTCATGAGTTCTTCTTAAGTACCAACATTAACCATCTGTAATTATCAGCTGGAAATGTACTTTTCAAAAGGAAGCACGTCCTCAATTTATGTGTTTTGACCACATGTGCACAAAACTATACATTTTTTTAGGACCCAGGATAGCAGATTTTGCATAAAGTACAATATACATGTAAAAAGTAATTAAAAGCCAGAAGCTTAGAAAATAGCAGTTTTCTAGGCTCTCACGAATGGCCACAAAAGCTTGTGCATTCTATATTTACCATAAGCTCATTGGGAAGGATTTCTGCTTTATTGCATATTTTGTTGCATCTCAAATTGCCTGTGAATTATTTTCCTTCAGAGAATGTTTTACATAGTTGCCAAAAGCCCCGGAGTTTGAAGGGAGAGTCCCATTATTTAGCATTGTGCAGGGACAGGCCCTCCTTTTAACGTTCTGTCTTAGCTCCAAGTCATATACCGACCCCAGTCTCAGTTCCCCCAAGCCCACCAAAATCACTGCAGAGAGCTGCGCGATGAAGCCTCTATTGTAGAGTCAAGAGGGAACGCGTGGGAACAAACTTTTTTCCTCTATTTTGAGAGCGGGAATGGAGTTCTCTTTGCAAGGCAATTAGGCTCAGACAGTCTCCCCCCCCCTCCTTGTAACATTCAAAAGTAAAATTTAAAATGCATCTTATGCTACTTTTGCTTTTTGTACAATTGTATAATTATTCATTTTATATGTATATCTATTTTTTTATTTCACCCCCCCCCCCCAGTATATGACTATAATGAACCAAATTGTTTCTTTGTTAATCTTTCATTATTTTCCTTTCATATAACCTCAGTTTGTTGGAAAAGTCACCAATTTGCACATTAAAATTGGTGCTAAATTGCTCTATAAATATACAACAGTTTATTTTTTGGTAAAAGTAGTCATTTTAAAGCATTGGATGCAGTAGGGAGCTTGCCTTATATAGTTATCCATTTAGCATCTGCAGCAAGCTAGTTAGTAAAAAAAAGATGCTATCTATAGTTGTACAGCAGTTTGCTTCTGGACTTTCATATCCTTGTAAATACCCTGCAGAACAAGTTCCGCCAATGCTCTTTCTGACATGTTGTTTACAATTGTGTCCATCAATTTAGGAAGCATGATTAGGTTTGGGTGGCTTAGAGTATTTTAGAATTTCACCCTAGCTTACATTATTCTATTATTCCCCATGAATATTAAATGTTTGCACTTTTTGTCAAAGCAGCTATTTCTCTGAACACAGTGTGATTATTCCGGGAACAAAAATTAATTTAGTTTATTTATTTTCGATCTTCAACAAAATGCTAAACATACTATTTCTATAAACAATGAAAATGCAAATAGACGATTTAACAAATAACAATTATACATAAAACTAACTTCCTTTATTAATAAACTTGTTACTCTATTTAGGTAACCGTCATTTCTGATTCTGTCTTATGAAAAGTACAATTTTTATTTCTGAATACCCCAAGACAACCTATATCATGATACACAAACAAAATCATAATACATCATTATTAAGTAACTAATGGATAAAATAACTAGCACACGCAACAGTTATCTCAAGTAAACTAAAACATTGTTTCAGGAATATACTGAACTCAACTGATACAAACGCACATACACACACTCACACATACAGTATACACACATACATACATTATTTACACATACACATACATACAGTATACACACACTCACACATACAGTATACACACATACATACATTATTTACACATACACATACATACAGTATACACACACTCACACATACAGTATACACACATACATACATTATTTACACATACACATACATACAGTATACACACACTCACACATACAGTATACACACATACATACATTATTTACACATACACATACATACAGTATACACACACTCACACATACAGTATACACACATACATACATTATTTACACATACACATACATACATACAGTATACACACACACATAAATACACATACATACAGTATACACACACTCACACATACAGTATACACACATACATACATTATTTACACATACACATACATACAGTATACAGACAACCTATATCATGATACACAAACAAAATCATAATACATCATTATTAAGTAACTAATGGATAAAATAACTAGCACACGCAACAGTTATCTCAAGTAAACTAAAACATTGTTTCAGGAATATACTGAACTCAACTGATACAAACGCACATACACACACTCACACATACAGTATACACACATACATACATTATTTACACATACACATACATACAGTATACACACACTCACACATACAGTATACACACATACATACATTATTTACACATACATACAGTATACACACACTCACACATACAGTATACACACATACATACATTATTTACACATACATACAGTATACACACACTCACACATACAGTATACACACATACATACATTATTTACACATACATACAGTATACACACACACATAAATACACAAACACACACATACATGCGCACACACATACAGTATATACACACATAAACACACACATACATAAACACACACACTCTAGTAACCTTTTCTATCCTAGCTAATAACTTTTCATCTTTATCCGCAGGACAAATGAACTCTAGAAAACATTTTCTTGAAGCAAACAATCTTCTGCAGAGAGTTTAAGAAACCTTTTCTACAAGGAAATATAATAATATATAATGTTCAAAGTTATTGGGTAAGTTATGTGAAATCCTGCAATCAACCACAAAAGCTTGTGCAATCTATAGATATCTTTTTTATGTGATTATTTTTTTATCTACATCACATTAATCTACATTCTGATATTTAGGCTAGCAATTTAATGGCTAACATACATTTTATAGGCATTGAATATTTTAAAGCGGTAATTAAATGAAAATGTGCATAGGAATATTGTAGTTTTCCATATAAGAAACTGTAGACATAGGGGGGAAAAAGTTTTCAGCTTCATTTAACCCAATGCCATGTGATTCTTTGAATACACGTGCCTAAATTAGTTCTCTATTTTGTGATTCCCCTTTGAGAGAAGCTCCTATTGAGAACTGAACAAAGGCCATGACCTTAAGGTCAAAGAGCAGAGGAGAAAGTCTGACCTCGTTTTGTTGGAAGCTGCTATGTTTATTTTGCCTAAGTAAAGATCACCACTACAATAACTAAAGAGGATTAAAAAGGTTATACCCCCAGGGATAAGACTCACGCAAGTGGCAAAATCTGTGGCTTAGAACATTAGTGTATATTATCCAGAAATATTAAACTGGTAGCACAGCAACTTCAATACATGTGTTACAATGAACAGTAAAAAAAAATTATATATATATTTTTTATAAATGATTAAAATACTATCATTGGAAATAAGCACTGACGATACTAAAATTGCCAGCCACGAATTTAATGTTTTTATTTAATTTATTTAAAAAAAACAAAAACTTGCAAATGTAACTTTTTTATAACTAGTATATACGTATGGAAAACATACAGATTAGAAGCTCATGTCATTATGGGGCGTATCATGTCCTCTGCACATCGATAAATGCAGACAGCATATGCTGTCAGCATTTATCATTGCACAAGCAGTTCACCAGAACTGCTTGTGCAATGCCGCCCCCTGCAGATTCGCGGCCAATCGTCCGCTAGCAGGGGGTGTCGATTTCTGTCTGCCGTCTCAGAGCAGGCGGACAAGTTAAGGAGCAGCGGTCTTCGGAGCTTGATAATTCTGCCCCATAGTCTTTTTTGTTATCTGAATTTAAGTTAATTCAAATATATTACTCTGTATTATTATTGATCAACAATATTTACTATTATATTGTATAACTGCCCCCCCCCCCACCACCAAAAAAGTAACTATTTATAATCAAAATATTGCAGGAGTAGAGCCTTTTATAAATATGAATTATTCTTAATTTTTGAGAATGCTGATCACTTAACTGCTTAAATATCTGCTTGTGATGTGTATACAATAACTTTTTTTTTATTATAAATACATTTTAAATTGTAAATGACAGATTTGCAAAAAATATCTAAATAAAATATCATTTAAAATATTTTTTTTGTTAGAGCATTCTATTTTAAAATAAACTAATTTTTCATAACGTGTGTTAAAAACACGTAAAGCTTTGAGTTTGCACCAACTGTATAAACCAACATGTTTAAGTCCTATAAAAGAGACAACATCAAGAAAGCTTCTAAGTTATCCCTTACAAGTGACTTGCACAACCCAAAATAGTTCTAAACAGCTATGTTACAAAAAATTAAATCGGCTAGTAAGTCTGATATCCACAAAGCTCAGACCTTCAATTAACTTCAACCCCACTTTTTTAACTAAGATATTTCAAGTTGCATGATCTTCACCTGCTAACTTGCTATAATTAGGACACAAGAATCTGACTATAGCACGCCTCAGGTATGAAGATATTTAACAAATACACTTGTCAACCATCATTAGTGCAGTTTGTAAAGGAAGAACTCATTAAATTAAATAAATAAAATCCCAAATCACTCTGTATTGGTTGTAAATACATTGTATTTTGCAGACATTATTACTGCACTTTAATTTAATGCATGTATCTGGATTTCAGTTGTGTGCTGTTTAAGTAAGTTTACAAGTCAGTTTCAAAAGACATTGTAAGAGCAACGCATCTGGAACAAATGTTTTACAGCCAATCAGAAATCAATTCAGGCAAGTCTAATAAGAAGACAGTTAAATTCAGCTCGCTCTACAACAAAAATGGCTTCATTTTTTCCACACCTCAAATTAATGTGGATAGCTAGACTTTAGTCCAACAAACATCAATCAACTTAATTTACAAGCACAAGTAAGTTGGCAGGTTTCACTTTGTGTATAGAACACATAGTCAAAGTTCCAAACCAGGTGCACACTTATGTCATACCAGATTAGAATACAGCCAGTAACTGGAGGATATGTATGAATGTCTCTCCTAATTGGCTCGTTGCCCTTTTCCTTATCTGGTGCAGCAATGAGCTGCCTTTAATGCATAACCTTGACTATGAGTTTAATCCCTTAGGGCTGAAATATATATTAAGAAAATGGAAAAGGTTTAAAAATAAAATGCTGAAATAAATGATAGCATTTCATTTTCTGTTCCTTTAATTAGCGTATGCAGAAAAACGTGACCATTATCATACTGATACAAGATATCTTAACAGGATTTACAAGAGTTTCCTTTCATACAAGACAACAAGAGAGATGTCACATACATTCCATAAGTATATTTAGGTTCTTTAGACATAAAACAGTCATCTTTAGCTACTTTGTGTGATATTGTGGTGTTTTCTCTCATCCTATTCCTATTTCTGATTTCCCCTCTCTTCTGTATATTCTTTTATCACGTCTCATTCTGTCTTTGTACCTCACGTCTCTCACTGCTGGTCTCTCCCTCCATTTGATGATACAGCTATTTAAACCTAGAGCAGTTTATTTTTCTCCTCCAAACACTAAGATTTCTTGTTCAAGAAACTGTAAATACATTTAGTGCCGTTTAAAAACAGAAAGCTTTTTATTAACAATCATAATATATATATATATATACACACATCTACTCACACACACACACACAAAGATTATGGCATTTCAGAGATCTATAATAAAATATATATCATGTTGGTGCTAAAACACGATTATACATTTTGTTCACAACTTGTTTTGGATTAAAATGTCTAACGTTTTGGACATCTGTAGCAACAGATATCACATTGTTTAATTCAGTGATATTCAAAGTAACTAACTAAAAATGTTCTTGTTCCGAAAGAAAAATCTCATTGTGTATTAAAATAAGTTTTTTTCAGAAAGTAAAACAATCTGAAACCTATTGGGACATTTCTGCATCCTTGGTTGTGGGTGCCACCTCCACAAACAAATATAAAACTGGATGCATGCGCATAGGGAAAAGAAAGTGCTGCTATGACACAAATACGTGGCAACATTACAGGGTTTTATAACATTGTGCAGCTGGAACATACATATCTATGCATGTACACAAATAATTATTTCAAAGCAAATATATACTGTGTATAGACCCACAGGCAGAAGGAAAATTATACCCGATCAGTAGTCTGCTGCACCGACCCTACTATTATACTACTATTAAAGGGATACTATACTCAAAACTTGTTTCAATCTGTATGAAAGAAAAACATTTAAAAATGTTGAGATTTGTTTAATTTAGAACTGAAACTAATACAACAGAGTTCTCTGTGCTTATGTTTGTTGATTGATAGATGCTGCCTGCTAATCCTCATTGGCTGTTAGAATCACCCAATGAGCAGTAGTAATAAGTAGACAACTGATACTGCTGTATTAGTTTAAATGTAAAGTGCTTGTATTCCAATTTATCAGGCAAAAAAAGTAAACAAGAATGTTAGCTAAAGTTTTAGTTTTGCATAATGAATCAACTTTGCAGTATATTTTTCATTATTTATTTTGCCCTATTTTAATGTAATTTTGCCCTGAAAGTTGAACAATTTCTATTTTTAAGACCTTGGAATGCACCTGCTGACTTTTCAAGTCTAACTCTGCTACATATCTGTCCCTAATTGGCTTAGATAACATCTGCAAAACAACAACAGAAATGTCTTGTAATTATAAGGTGTTTACTGTCCATCCAAAGACATTCATATATATATATATATATATATATATATATATATATATATATATATATATATATATATATATATATATATATATATATATATATATATATATATATATATATATAATCTATGTTTTACCTTCTCTACTGTAAGGGTTCCTCATTGGCTAAAGCAGGGTTTCTCAGCTCCACCTCCAGAAAGTACAATATTGCATGGCCAATCTTCTAGATATTAGATGGATATTTAATGCACATTTGATTATTTTCCATGAATGCTAGACAGGGATAAATTCAGGACTGTTGTGGTGCCATAATTAAAATACCTCTATAATCTAGTATCCTCTGTTGAGACATTCCACAACAGCATATTGATTTTATATATATATATACATTTTTCATATACAGTGCTCAAGACACATGCTTCTGAGCTTAGCGCAGTATGCTGAAAAGGAGCTAAGGTTTAACAAAGGATACCAAATTATAAAGGTAAATTTGCCAACAAAAATAAACTAGAAATTGCTATTTTTTTATTAACTTGTTGTATCTGAATAATACACGTTTCATTTTGACTACCATGTCCCTTCCCTTTAAATACTGCAGACATGTCTAAAATACATGATGAATATTAAAGGAACATTCTAGTCAAAATGTAAATGCACATAGATTTATTACATCTTTGAATATAAACATACTTGCAATATAAATGTATTGGCAAAAACGCTTCTAGTAAAAGTTATAACTGTTTTAGTGTAAACATTGTTCTCTGCTGGTGCACGTGAAGCATAGCGAGATATTGTCACTGTACCCACATTTTAAATAATGCAGCGGCTCAGATCATCAGTGGGACTTGTATCATGTCAGCAATTAACAAAGGGAGTCAATACCAGATGATACAAGCACCTTAGGCTCTCTGAGCAAGTTGCAGTGTTTAAATTGCTTAAATACACTTTTTAAACAGCTATAGCTTTTATTAGAAGCATTTTTGCTAATGCATGCATATTACAAAATTACTTCTGTTCAATACCAAAATACACCCATGTGGTTTCCAATTTTAGCTGGAATATCCCTTTAATTCTAGAACCATAAATTTGTAATTTTTTCATTCAAATAATGGTTTAGAATGTTCAGAACATGGCCTTATAAATGCATAAGATTAAGTTTTGCCAAGAATTAGGAGGCAATGTGCTGGAATATTAAGCCTCTGCAGGTCAAACTAACACAAAACAGCACAAATGTCAGGTTCATGACTACATTTATAAATAATGAATAATATTTTCCTAACTCACACTATTAGCCCTGAAACCACTATCGCATATTGAGAGGCAATATAAATGGTGCTCAAACACTTTGTGCTACCATTCTTTACGTATGTGTAACTATTCATGAGCCCCTTAAAGGGACAGTCAACACCAGAATTTTTGTTGTTTTAAAAGATAGATAATCCCTTATTTACCCATTCCCCAGTTTTGCATTACCAACACAGTTATAATAATATTCTTTTTACCTCTGTGATTACCTTGTATTTAAACCTCTGCAGACTGCCCCCTTATTTCAGTTCTTTTGACAGACTTGCACTTTAGCCAATCAGTGCTCACTCCTCGGTAAATTCACGTGCATGTGCTCAATGTTATCTATATGAAACACGTGAACTAACGCCCTCTAGTGATTAAAAACTGTCAAAATGCATTTAGATTAGAAGTGGCCTTCAAGGTCTAAGAAATTAGCATATGAACCTCCTAAATGTAGCTTTCAACTACGAATACAAAAAGAACAAAGCAAAATTGGTGATAAAAGTAAAATGATAAGTTGTTTAAAATTACATGCCCTTTTTGAATCATGAACATTTTTTTTTACTTGACTGTCCCTTTAATTCCTTTCAATAGTTATCTGAAACTTATTCCAATCCCAAATTGTTGTTAGGTATAACGTGAAATAAAAAAAATATAATAATAGGCTAAACCACATAGGTAATACTAACAATATAGAATAAATCCCTCAATGATTTCCCAACTCAATTAGGACTAGTGCCGGACTGAACCACTATACCTATGTAGGCTCCAATTCAAGTCCATCAGAGTTGCTAAATAAAAACTTCCTATCTGATGTAGTTTTTTTCTACAGCATTAAAAATATTTATGGCCACAAAATAGCATTTTCTTACATTTGATTTTGGTAAAAAACAAGACAAACTATAAAAAATATTGGCTATTTGATAAATTTTGATGACTGCTTGATGTATTTGACTGCATTTTTTTTAAATCAATAAATACTGTAAATTCATTAGGTGTGCAATTATCTCCATGCCATTCTGAATCATTTTATAATCAACAATAAGAATTAATTAATTTTAAACATACAAACACTTATCTGTACTAAATTACTATTATACACACTGTATATTCATTGTGTCAAAATGTCATAGTGTAAAAGTGTGGTGTGAGTTATTTTCTTTTTCTGATCATAAAAAAAAAAAGAGTTCGGTATGAAGATATAAAATAAAAACAAACAAAAAGATGCACAAAGTGCAATTTAAAAAAGGAGAAAAAGGTTACATTAGATAAATTAGATCAGTTAAAAAAAATCATAAACCTTGTGTGAAAACTATTTTCTATAGACTGAAATACAGTTGGTAAGAATTCTCAATTCAAAAGTATATATATTTTTTTTGAGGTGGGGGGGCTGCAAATTAAGAAGAAAAAACCCACAACCAAAAAATAACATAATATTTCTGACTTGAGTAGCATTAAATTTGAAAACCTGTTGAACACAAGGGCAAGTAATTTAGCAGCTCTCTTCTAATGGATTGGAATACTCCATGTATGGCTGTTCATGCATAGAAAAGAAAAAAAACAGATGAAGGGGAACAATTACAGTAGAACATAAGGGAAAGTTTGCAGTTTTGGCAAAATAACATCTTAAAATAGTTTTATTTTTGTTAAAACTCACTTTACTCTTTAAAGATACTTATTAATTCTTGTATCCCTCTAAAATTAAATTTGTGTTAATATTAAAAGTGCTTTGTATGTACACTTGTGTGTTGGCTACTCAATCAGTAGCTTAGACTGACACAATTAGTGTTGTGATACAAGTGTGCTGATATATTGTTACCCTTACACACACACACACACGGACATATATATATATATATATATATATATATATATATATATATATATATATATATATATATATTTGATATTAGAACACCCCTATAGATATATGAGGCTACCAATAAATCTGATCAAACAAAGCATTACATTTTTGAATATTGCCTCCAATACCCTGATAAAAGTGACTTCAATAAAATGTCTGTTTTACAAAAAAGATTTATTTTTTATATTTACTAGTATTGTTTTTTCCCCCTTATAATTTTGAATATCAGAATAATTCTTAACTATTTTAATATAAGTAGTATTTCAATATATTTGCTAAGATGTTGCATTTAAATGCATTTAGTTTTAGTACCCTTTAATAATTTTAAGGGGAAAAGCAACAAATCAAAAAAACACACATCTGTTAAAATAGGTATCACAGATCCAAGAAATTCAGAATTTATTAATCATATATATATATATATATATATATATATATATATATATATATATATATATACATAGTGTTACTGCATACATTATACATTAAAATGAAGGTTAATAATCTTTTTTCAAAATAATTCTATAATTTATAGCATATATAATTACAACTCAAAAATAAAATAAATAAATAGTGGGAAAAAAGTTATACCCAGCTAACAAAAAATAAATGCACAGGTGTAAGATGCAATATGTTTTTATTCTAAACGAGTTAAATCATCACCTGTTGAATATAAAATATGTTCCTGTAATTAGATTACAATGTCATAAATTAGTATAAATGCTGCAGAATCTAGCATATCAATAAGATTATTATATTGTGGCTAAATTGAATTAATTAATTAACATACATATTTATTTTCTATAAGTGTATTTTTTACTTTAGGAAGGGGCATAATAAACAAACTATGGCGTTTAATATCATATCACAGACTTAAATGTTGCTCAATAATGAGTTTTATTTAACTTTTTTATGTAGTTAGATATCATAGTCTTTCATAAAATATAAACGAAATTGTAAACTTTTGTTTTACATATATTTGCTTAAAAAAGGTTAAATAACAATACTTCTGAATATTTATTTCTATATTATTATAATATAGTAAATTATATTATTCTAAATGAATACAATTCTAAAATATTAGCTTTCTGGACAGAATGTTTTCTTATATTGCGCTGGATTGTTGTGGGATGAATATTAGCAGCTGTGCTCTCTATTTCTCATGTATCACAAGCTAATTTTTATTATGTACATCACAAAAATATATTGTAGGCAAATTTAATAAGGCAGACTTATGATGCACATAAAGAAAAAAAAACTTTGAGTGTCACTTTAACTAGAATTTTAAATCATATATCAAAATATGACACATATTTCATGATTAGTACAGGGTTTAAAAAAACTTAAAGGTTCAAGATTAAAAATAAGAAAATTCAAAATTTACACTATGAACAACTATTTTAGTTGTGTACAAAAAAGTATCACTATTTATAATCTGTATGATTGCTTGCATAATTTATTTATATAAAAACATGATTAGGGCAACAGTAATATTTAAAAAAATCTGTAAAAATAAATAACTATTTATTTAGTATTACAATATGAAGCCAACATTAACTTTCATTTTACAAATATAACTTCAGAGACAAACCAATATAGTTTCAAACTGATATGAATGCCAAGCAAATCCATATTAGAGCATGACGGTTTAAATGTCATTTACAAACAAGAGACAAATGTATGTACTGACATATTATTTACATATTATTTATAGACTACTTAATAAAAGGAGAGAATAGAAAAGTATCCATGGATTATGACTAATTTAATCCTGTTTTAAAAGAATAAAACAAGTCACTTTCCAACAGTATATATTTAAATCTTTTGTATTACAAGAAAGTATTTTTTTTATATAAAAGTGTTATTCTCTCAATTCTCTTGTTGAAAAAAATAATGAAAGAAAGTGTGTATTATTTTGATTAATGAAATACAATGTAGAATATCATAAATATATGTTTAGTTATATTTTAAGGTTAAATAATTTGATCTTTAAAAGTCATTTTATTCTCCCGTTTTCAGTTATTCTGGTGTCAGCAAAAAACATTCATAGGAATAAATATTTTATATATTGAATACTTCTGTATATATCAGTAAAATAAAATTCAGGATAATACCGTAAATTAAAAAGATTATCATATTTATTGAATATTTTAATTTAAATACGTAATGTAAAATATATATTAAGAAAATTATGTGACATTAATGGCTGAAAATAAATACAAGACAGTATCAGTATTTTAGCAAAATCAAAACGAGCATTTATTTATTAAAGTTGAGCATTTTCATATCTGTCTTAGTAACAAGGCATTCCACATTACTATATATAACTATTATAATATAGTATTAATATTTAAAAAAGCGTATAGCTCACTGGAGCCACAAAATATCTACCTGTTACAAGGTTTGTGCTTTAATAAGTAGAGTTATAGTAAAATAATAACATTTAAGTATTATTAATAACAGGGAATTAAGGATAATTTGTGTCATATCTATGAAATTGTTGTGAAGTTTTACTACAAATTTGAATCTATATTTCCAATTATCACAAATAGAGCAAACATGTTTTAAATTATACATAACATTTTTTTTTAAAACTCAATATTTCAACAACATAAAATGTTTATAGTTAAAATATTTTTAAAAGCATTTCTTCCCTTTTTAATTATGCAAGTCATATATATGTTATTTACTAATGTTTTAAAAAAGTTATGTGAATTATCAACTCTATTACGATTTTTTCATTTTTCAGTATGAGTATGACATACAAACAAAAAATAAAGAATTTTACAACACAACACAGCCAGTGCGTCTAAGTTATTTAGAGATATGCAAAGAGGGAATGACTGACTAGCTCTGAGAGGGTTAATATGCAGGAAGTCTCGTGGACAGGATGAATATCCACATTAAACAGGTTGACAAAAGGACACACAGTTACTTAGGACTCAAAGTCTGAGCAGCAATTGCTAGGATATCAGCTCAAGGTTTGGCAGCCTTGTTTTACCTAGGACTAACCCTGAAAATCCCTTGCAGGTTTTTTTCCTTTCTCCCATCACTGCATCCAAACTGTGACTAAGTGCCTCATTATACAGCTCCTGGCACATTCTGAAGCAAATGTATTGTACAGCCTCACAAAGAATTGTAACCCTTAAAGAGCTGGAAGGGTGTGTATTTCTGCAGATTTGGCTATCAGCAAGTTAATGTGTTTTATTTCCTCTCATGTTCTTTCTGAGGCTTTATTTCTCATGTTTTCATACTTTTTTTAATTAAGTTATGTGTTTATTATTTTTCTGTACAGTCTTCTCTATTTCTAAATGTATATATACTTATATTTATCTATATACATTACTTACCCTTAAATTGAGTTTGTTCAGTTCTTATTAATCATATTTCATTTTTCAAAATGTACATTTTAGGTATTTGTGATACTTTCAATTTTGTTTTTGTCTTTCATCTACAAATTATGCAGTCTTCTGTATTAAAGAGATATAATCTCAAAATCATGAGCATTTTTATCTAACAGGAATTAATACCAAATAACTAAAACATCAGTAATGAAACAAATGCATAACATATATGTAAGGTTTCTCACAGCATAATGCAGTTTTTTTTACCCTTCAGAAAAGGTCAACATACTTCTGTTTTCTAGCATTATAATTTAGTACTTTGAAGGTACTAAGGAAATTTCTGTAATCAGTATACATTGAATTTAAATAATGGCTCAAAGTATAACAATGAGTTTTTTTTAAATTATGTCCTATTTGTTAAGTCTTCAACGTGAAGCTGAAATGTCCAATAAATCAGTTGTATGAAGCACCGTTGTTAAAGAAATCCTTAAGACATATATGTATATCTGTATTTCTTTTCAAGCCCCAAATACAATCAATATTAAAGGTAATTGGAAACACTGTAAAATACAAGTAGATATGTAAAACAATTATATTAAAAAATAGCTCATTTACTTGGACATATAGTAGCAATTTCACAAAAATGTTATACATTGTAATATTTATGAATGCATATTTTTAAAAGCAAACTACATAACATCATACAATTAAAAAACAAAATAAAAAAGTAGATCTTGAAACAAAATAATTAAATAAAAAGAGAAACAAATAAAGAAAATGGGAGTAAATCATAGATCTGGAATATTAAAAAAACAATGTTCTTTTAACATTTGCAAAATGACAGTAGGGCTCATGAAAAAATAAATTATTCTTTCTGTACTGCCAGATTCTTATGCTGGGGGAGAGGATCGCAGACTGGTAAAAACCTGCTTCATTTTCTACAGCCTGAAGTAGAAGAGCTGCCTCCTCAAGAAAAAAATTGCTGAGAACAGCATTTTTTAAAAAAGATCTTTTTTAAGATCCTAACATCACCCAGGCTGGGCCCTCCCTTAACAAAATCAATTAATTAAAAATAAAAAAAATCATACTTTAGCCATGGAAATTATTTTCAATTACACATTTTCCCTGTTATACCAATTTAAGATTATAATTTTTTTCCCCCAATTTTTTTTAAAGAACCTCATAATTGTTTTCTGACTCTGGTAAGCACAGGGCTATCCTCAGTGAATAGATAAAATAGTCCCTTATGATATAAATCTTATAGATATAAACATTTTTCAGATGCTTTTTTGTGCAGATTTCCACATATTTAATTAACTTATTAATATTTCATATAATATAGTAAGAACAATGTAAAGAAAACACACCAAATAACGTGTAATTCTTATTTACTATTTTAAATATTTTCATATTTTTGTAAATAGTTAAAATGTAAATTAGGAGGTGCAAAAAATATATGCATCTAATTACAGGCCTACAGTTTTAGAACCAAGGTAAAAAAATTAAATCCATGACAGTTCAATAGTGACAATTTATACAGCCAAACACAATATTAAACAGAGTTATGGTACAGCTAAAATATGAATTGCCTACCTCAAGAATTTGAGTCCATGTATATCTGATGAAAACAGAACCCAATGTGCAAAAGCAAACTTCTGCTGTGCAAAAGGAAAAGTTTCTCATTACTATTCTTGCAGTACATTTTGCACAGCAATTGGAAAAAGGGCCAATGTATTTGGGAGCATGTAAACTCAAAAACAGAGGAACAGTTGCAATATCATAATCCAGGAACATATTTTCCGTCGGTCATACTGATAAAGGTCATAACTCAGTGTACTCAACATAATGGCTGATGTGTCTTGGTCCAATATAAGAATAATAGCAGATTTTTACAAACTTGGATATGATGAATCTTTGAATGGCTATAACTTTACAGTATATATGCTACTTTACTATATATAATAGTTTTTTTTAATAAGTACTTCATAATCGGTTGTAGTTGGAGCGCTCTTTCTTTTTTGCATGTTTTTTCAGGTGATTGAGGGTTAACCCTATACTGCACCTGACCCTTTGCAGATGAGTCTTTTTGAAATAATGGATTTATTTTGGGACTATCTACTTTCTTTTTTGAGTACAGGGTGCCTCTAGCCTTATTGTATAATTCATTAATAAAAAAAAATGGTTTAGATACACTGGAAATTTCCACTAGTCTGTGACTAGCAAAAAAAAGAAAAGGAAAACTGTGTTTGTTCTCTTAATGTATTATTGAATCTGTGTGTGTATGTGTCTTTAAACATGCAGACACATAATTTGATACTTGTCTTAGCTCTACTTAACTTTATTTCCTTGTTTGGTATATCGAATCTCCATTTACTTAAACTTCCAGACTGATCTCAAAATATAATTTAAAAAAAAATAAAAAAATGAATAACAATAACAATAATAATAAAGATTCTGAATCACCAGGATACATTCTTTATTATTTTAATTTTCCAATTTCCATTGAAGGAACCATATAATATTAGGACCCCTCAGCTTATTTCACATTTTAAGAGGCAATAGCTTCAGGAAATGAAGGCATTGCTTGACAGCTATAGTTAACTATGATTTTTAGCAATTATAACATCAGCGTCTTTTTATGTGTTGTGTGTGTGTATATTATATGGTTGTACTGTATATGTCTAGAATAAACAAGACACATTTCTGCACCACAGAAGAGGCCCACTAGTGTTTATAAGCCAGGATGCTGGCAGGCACAACTGTAAAATACTCAGAAAAATGTATGAATATTCATGCTGCACCTTGCCTCTGCTTATGTTTAACTCTTCAGTAACAGAGGTGATTCAGCCATGTTAAAGTGGGAAATCTAGTAAAACACTCATCTTTCTTGACATGACAGTAGAGGTGAGTCAAAGTGAGCAGAGGCTTGTAGGACAGGAAAAGCAACATGTATTATAACTCAAATGAATGTCAAACTCAGAAAACTGTAAAGTACCTTTTAAAGTTCCACATATCTTAAAACATTATGGACCATATTAGTAAAGCTCACTTTTGTGTAATAGTTATGCAGACGAGATTATTTCTGTAGAATTCACAGTAAGTGATCTTTGTGAGTCTTAACTATTATTGAATATTAGAAGATGGAATAAAGTGATGGTTGTTACTAAAGACACCATTTAGTAACTTCTCTGTAACATTATATATATATATCTAAATGTGTGTGTGTGTGTAAGAGAGAGCGTGTGTGTGTGTGTTTGTGTAATGTTTAAATTGTAGTATAATTCTTAATTATTGGTTACTTCTATATTTCTCGTTCTTCTGAAATGGCAATCAGATGGCACATTTTATACTGTTAATCTATGGAAGCACTTCAGAGTAACAAAAACACTGCAGAGTTTATTCATGTTTCAGACACTTTCTACATCTGGTTCTTGGGTTAGTAAACAACTCCTTAGCTGAGAATTGTTACCTTGCTAATCAAAAAATATCTTGATAAAGCTCAGGAGGAAAGCTATAAAATAAAAAACAAAATGTACAAAACAATTGATAATATTAAATGAATGCATTTGAATCTTCAATGAAACCCAACCCATATAAAAATAATAATTATTGTGTTTGTTATTAATATGATACATTATGTAGAAGGATTTCCCAGTAGCCAGACTGCAAAACCTCTGCCGATGGGCCACAACCCAACATACATTTTTGCTGACCCCC
Source organism: Bombina bombina (assembly GCF_027579735.1). Lineage (NCBI taxonomy): Eukaryota > Metazoa > Chordata > Amphibia > Anura > Bombinatoridae > Bombina > Bombina bombina. The sequence goes on along the minus strand of NC_069504.1, from coordinate 1,096,447,288 downwards.
AGCTATGTGACCTACCCACCGCCCACTATTTCGTATGTGTGGAGCAGCAAGCCTGCCAGCGTGCTGTAGCATATGCGTAAGTGTGCACTAGGAGCACGTAGCATACATAAATGGGAGGTGAGCGCAGGATGAGGAGCAGCCACATCTGGCTCTAAACACCACAGATAAGAATTATCTTGAGTTCTACCAGCCTCACAGACACCAATGAACCCAATGACACTAATGAAAGTGTATATATATATATATATATATATATATATATATATATATATATATATATATATATATTATTTTTTTTCTTCCCCTTCTGACACCAATGCTTTTTAATATAAATATATACATACACACACGACTCAATGTGACTGATGATTATGGTGAATAGAAATAGGGAAAAGGCAGAGGATAGACATGGAAGATGTAAAAGAAAATATCCATTGTAAATGCTTTTACAGAATTAAACAATCAAGTTTAGTAAAACTAGAGAAAAATACAATCGGAATGTATGGAAGAAAAATATAGATCCAAAATGCATACAAATATCTACAAGGAACATTAATAAAAAACATTTTAGACAGAGGTCTTGCCATCTCATTATCTGTATTTGTAAAGCTCCAACAGATACGATAGTGCTTCAGAAGAGGTACAATAAACAAAGATAAGACAGGGAAGGCAGACTGAGGGCCTGATATTCAAAACCTCGCCATTCAGGTGAGATGATCTAAGATGTCTTGTTGGTACATTGAAGTCCTTAAAAAACTTTTAAAACCACAAATTTTATATTGAGAAATGTTTATCTTGCTAAGTAGTGTTCTTTAAGTGAAAATAGAGACTCCTACATTACAATACAAGGTCTAAAAAAAAAAAAATCTCAAAGATTTTGTGTGATTTCTCTCCATACCGGCAAGGTTTTCAATATCAGGCCCTAAAACACAAGGATTATAGCTCCCTGTTTCCTTCAAATCTTATGATCTAAGTAACAGTTATCAACAAAGGAGAAGTAGTAGCTTATGGTGAGTGCTGATGGCCATGGTCCGTTGAGGATCATGAGTTATTAGATTGAGGCATTGGTCTTGGATGGGCAACAAACTTATTTAGGTTATGCGGTAGGTTTCTCTGAAGAGGGAGAATTTAAAGCTTTGAATATTGGGAATGGAGACATACAACAAGTGTAACGGACTAGGGTACAAACAGTGAGGAAGCAAGTAAAGAAGACAGAATAAAGGGGGAGTAAATTGAAGAAAGAAGTAAAAGGATGAATATATGGCAAACCAACGCCTAGATTTAGAGTTCTGCGTTAGCCGTCAAAAGCAGCGTTAAGGGGTCCTAACGCTGCTTTTGGCCGCCCGCTGGTATTTAGAATCAGCCAGGAAAGGGTCTAACGCTCACTTCCCTACCGTGATTCCAGGCTACCACAGATCCCCTTACGCCAAATGCATATCCTATCTTTTCAATGGGATCTGCCTAACGCTGGTATTTGGAGTCTTGGGAGAAGTGAGTGGTAGACCCTCTATCGACAAGACTCCTAACGCCAAAAAAAGTCAGTAGTTAAGAGCTTTATGGGCTAACGCCGGAATATAAAGCTCTTAACTACTGTGCTCTAAAGTACACTAACACCCATAAACTACCTATGTACCCCTAAACCGAGGCCCCCCACATCGCCGCCACTCTAATAAATTTTTTTAACCCCTAATCTGCCGACCGGACACTGCCGCCACCTACATTATCCCTATGAACCCCTAATCTACTGCCCCTAACATCGCTGACCCCTATATTATATTTATTAACTACCTAACTACACTTATTAACCCCTAATCTGCCGACCGGACCTCGCCGCCACTATAATAAATGTATTTACCCCTAAACTGCCGCACTACTGCCTAGCAAACACTAGAATAAATAGTATTAACCCCTAATCTGCCCTCCCTAACATCGCCGCCACCTACCTACAATTATTAACCCCTAATCTCCCGCCCGCACCGTCGCCGCTACTATAATAAAATTATTAACCCCTAAACCTAACTCTAACCCTAACACCCCCCTAACATAAATATAATTTATATTAAACGAAATAATATTCCTATAATGAACTAAATTATTCCTATTTAAAACTAAATACTTACCTATCAAGTAAACCCTAATATAGCTACAATATAATTAATAATTACATTGTAGCTATTTTAGGATTTATATTTATTTTACAGGCAACTTTGTATTTATTTTAACTATGTACAATAGCTATTAAATAGTTAATAACTATTTAATAGCTACCTAGTTAAAATAAAGACAAAATTACCTGTAAAATAAATCCTAACCTAAGTTACAATTAAACCTAACACTACACTATCATTAAATTAATTAAGTAAATTACCTACAATTACCTAAAATAAAATACAATAAAATAAACTATTCTATAATACAAACCCCCCCACTAAATTACAAAAAATAAAAAAGAATAACAAGCAGTTTAAACTAATTAGACCTAATCTAAGTCCCTTAATAAAATAAAAAAGCCCCCCAAAATAAAAAATTCCCTACCCTATTCTAAAATACAAAAGTAATCAGCTCTTTTACCAGGACTTAAAAGGGCTTTTTGTGGGGCCTTGCCCCAAAGTAATCAGCTCTTTTACCTGTAAAAAAAAAAATACAACCCCCCCAACATTATAACCAACCACCCACATACCCCTACTCTAACCCACCCAAACCCCCCTTAATCGTATTGAACTCGCATTCTATTGGCTGATCGGAACTGGATCAGCCAATCGGATTTTTTCTACCTTAATTCCGATTGGCTGATAGAATTCTATCAGCCAATCGGAACTGAAGGGACGCCATCTTGGATGACGTCCCTTAAAGGAACCTTCATTCGTTGTTAGTCTGCCGGGGAAGGAGGATGTTCCGCGTCGGCGGGATGAAGATGGATCCGGAAGAAAGAAGATAGAAGATGCCGCTTGGAAGAAGACATCACCCGGATGGAAGACCTCTTCTTTGCTGCTTGGATCAAGAATTCGCCCGGATGGAAGACCTCTTCTTTGCCGCTTGAATCAAGACTTCTACCGGATGGAGGACATCTTCTTGCTCCGCTTGGATGAAGAATTCGGCTCGGCTGGGTGAAGACGACTCAAGGTAGGGAGATCTTCAGGGGGTTAGTGATAGTTTTTTTTTAAGGGGGGTTTGGGTGGGTTAGAGTAGGAGTATGTGAGTGGTGGGTTGTAATGTTGGGGGGTATTGTATTTTTATTTTCATGCAAAAGAGCTGATTACTTTGGGACAAGGCCCCGCAAAAAGTCCTTTTAAGGGCTGGTAAAAGAGCTGATTACTTTTGTATTTTAGAATAGGGTAGAAATTTTTTTATTTTGGGGGGCTTTTTTATTTTATTAGGGGGGTTAGATTAGGTGTAAATAGTTTAAACTGCTTGTAATTCTTTTTTATTTTTTGTAATTTAGTGTTTGTTTTTTTTTGTATTATAGAATAGTTTATTTTATTGTATTTTATTTTAGGTAATTGTAGGTAATTTATTTAATTAACTTAATGATAGTGTAGTGTTAGGTTTAATTGTAACTTAGGTTAGGATTTATTTTACAGGTAATTTTGTCTTTATTTTAACTAGGTAGCTATTAAATAGTTATTAACTATTTAATAGCTATTGTACCTAATTAAAATAAATACAAAGTTGCCTGTAAAATAAATATAAATCCTAAAATAGCTACAATGTAATTATTTATTATATTGTAGCTATATTAGGGTTTATTTGATAGGTAAGTATTTAGTTTTAAATAGGAATAATTTAGTTAATTATAGGAATATTATTTCGTTTAATATAAATTATATTTATGTTAGGGTTAGGTTTAGGGGTTAATAACTTTATTATAGTAGCGGCGACGGTGCGGGCGGGATATTAGGGGTTAATATTTGTAGGTAGGTGGTCGCGATGTTAGGGAGGGCAGATTAAGGGTTAATACTACTTATTATACTGTTTGCGAGGTGGGAGTGCGGCGGTTTAGGGGTTAATACATTTATTATAGTGGCGGCGAGGTCCGGTCAGCAGATTAGGGGTTAATAAGTGTAGTTGGGTAGCGGCAGCGTTGGGGGGGGGCAGATTAGGGATTAATAAATATAGGGGTCGGCGATGTTAGATTAGGGGTTCATAAGTATAATGTAGGTTGCGGCGGTGTACGGAGCGGCAGATTAGGGGTTAATAGTATAATGCAGATGTCAGCGATAGCTGGGGCGGCAGATTAGAGGTTAATAAGTGTAAGGTTAGGGGTGTTTAGACTCAGGGTACATGTTAGGGTGTTAGGTGCAGACTTAGAAAGTGTTTCCCCATAGGAAACAATGGGGCTGCGTTAGGAGCTGAACGCTGCTTTTTTGCAGGTGTTAGGTTTTTTTTAAGCCAAAAATGTCCTATTGTTTCCTATGGGGATATTGTGCAAGAGCACGTTTTGCCAGCTTACCGCTACCGTAAGCAACGCTGGTATTGAGGGTGGAAGTGGAGCTAAGCTAGGCTCAACGCACCCTTTTTTGAGCCTAACGCAGCCCCTCAGACAACTCTAAATACCAGCGTTGTTAGAAGGGTGCGTTGGCAAAAAAAGTAGCGTTAGCTACACGGTTTTTTCCGACAAAACTCTAAATCTAGCCGCAAGTGAGGTAAAAAGGGGTAAATTAATAGAGGGAATTATTTTGTGGCAAGGATGAGTGTAAATTTAAATTTTATGGAAACTTAACAATGGCAGCTAAAAATACAGAATTGGTCTACTGAGTTTTGAATAATATACCATATTTTGTGTAAGACAATTTGAAAAGGAGGACAAAATGGCCACCTTCTCCAGTAGAATTCAGGCTAATAAGAGAATATGAGAAGCCTGTATGTTAAGCTTACTGTGATCTAAAAAGAGAGTTAGCCAATACTACAGGGTTCAAGAAAACTCTAGTGTCAATGGTCATTACATGTAGAGTTTGTATTAATGCCTATGGATTTTGTGCAGAACAATATCATATGCTAAGAGTATTCTTAGAAGAGCAGCAACACTACCAAAGTAGTGATACACCAGGGTAATATCAGTGGAGAATGATGGAGTATACATAGTCTCAGGAAATACATTTAAATGCTATCTCTCTGAGGGGGCCCTAGAAAAATAGGAAATTGAGCACCAAAAATTATTGCCAATTTGTTTCTGAAAAAACATTATTAAGAATAACAATCATCAGCAAAAGGGAGTAAACCTAGAAATGAGCACTCAGATAGGTCAAAGGACTTTGAGGGGGCAGGTGTTTAGGAGAAGGGAGATACAAGAGAAAACAATGCTTTTAAGTCACATTTATTGGTAAAAGAGAACATTGTGAAGACTGTAGGTATCTCAGAGTGTCAAGACAGTTGGAAACCTTCAAATTCTTCAAAACTGCTGACAGAAGCAAAGCTAATCAATGTTATACTGGGGGGTAGTCAGGCTCATTAGGAGTTTGAGGCAGTTAGAGGGGCCAGGGGTGTGGATAATGACAAAATATATCAGGGAACATTGTTGTACAATGTCAAAGATGTTAGCAATTTGAAACACATCATATCTAAGTTGTGCAGGTACCAGAGAGGTATGATGGAATATGATGTAACAATAATAGTGTGTGCTAAAAGAGGTAAAAATTAGTAATATTCACGGCCACCACAATATGGATGTCACTAATTTGTAAGCTATTCAACAAGGAGGTTTATGACGCCAATAAAGGGTAATGATGGATTGGATTCACATAAGATATTCCAGATAAGAGCTTGAATGGTAAGGACCAGTATATTTAGACGCATAGTATTCTTTACCAATGTTAGTCTGCTTAAACAGCACAATGTAAATTATGCCTGTACACTTTACATTACATTAGTTTGGAATGATTGCAGACCTCTGTAACACAGACAATGGATAAAGGGATATAATACCAATTTGCTAAATCACTTGAAAGTAATGTAGCAAAACTGGAAAAAAAAACTGCCAAAGAGATATCACCTAAACATCTCTAGGTAATAAAGGAAGATATTTAACCTCAAAATTTCTTCAGCTCGCAATACTAAGTGTGAATAGCTATCCTTCAGCTACTGTCAGGATGTAAAAAAACAACAAAAAAAACCCATAATTTATGTAAGAACTTACCTGATAAATTCATTTCTTTCATATTGGCATAAGTCCATGAGCTAGTGACGTATGGGATATACAATCCTACCAGGAGGGGCAAAGTTTCCCAAACCTCAAGATGCCTATAAATACACCCCTCACCACACCCACAATTCAGTTTAAAGAATAGCCAAGTAGTGGGGTGATAAAGAAAGGAGTAAAAAGCATCAAAAAAGGAATTTGGAAATAATTGTGCTTTATACAAAAAAATCATAACCACCATAAAAAGGGTGGGTCTCATGGACTCTTGCCAATATGAAAGAAATTAATTTATCATGAAAATTCTTACATAATTTATGTTTTCTTTCATGTAATTGGCAAGAGTCCATTAGCTAGTGACGTATGGGATAGTAATACCCAAGATGTGGAACTCCACAAAGTAGTCAATAGAGAGGGAGGGATAAAAATAATAACAGCTATTCTCCGCTGAAAAAAATTAATCCACAACCCAAAATATAAGTTGATTCTCATAAGAAAGAAAAAACTTAAACATAAGCAGAGGAATCAAACTGAAACAGCTACCTGAAGAACTTTTCTACTAAAAACTGCTTCCGAAAAAAGCAAATACATAAAAATACAATACAAAAAAATTAGTAAATGTATGCAAAGAAGACCAAGTTGTTGTTTTGCAAATCTGATCAACTTAAGCTTCATTCTTAAAAGCCCACGAAGTGGAGACTAATCTAGTAGAATGAGCTGTAATTCTCTGAGGCGGGGCCTGACCCGACTCCAATTAAGCCTGAAGAATCAAAAGCTTTAACCAGGATGCCAAGGAAATGGCTGAAGCTTTCTGACCTTTCCTAGGACCAGAAAAGACAACAAATAAACTAGAAGTCTTCCTGAAATCTTCAGTAACTTCAACATAATATTTCAAAGCTCTCACAACATCCAAAGAATGTGAGGATCTCTCCAAAGAATTCTTAGGATTAGGACACAAAGAAGGAACAACAATTTCTCTACTAATGTTAGAATTCACAACCTTAGGTAGAAATTTAAATGAAGTCTGCAAAACTGCCTTATCCTGATGGAAAATCATAAAAGGAGATTCACAAGGAAGAGCATATAATTCAGAAACTCTTCTAGCAGAAGAGATGGCCAAAAGGAACAACACTTTCCAAGAAAGTAGTTTAATGTCCAAAGAATGCATAGGCTCAAACGGAGGAGCCTGTAAAGCCTTCAAAACCAAATTAAGACTCCAAGGAGGAGAGATTGATTTAATGACAGACTTGATATGGACCAAAGCCTGCACAAAACAGTGAATATCAGGAAGCTTAGCAATCTTTCTGTGAAATAAAACAGAAAGAGCAGAGATTTGTCCCTTCAAGGAACTTGCAGACAAACCTTTATCCAAACCATCCTGAAGAAACGGTAAAATTCTAGGAATTCTAAAGGAATGCCAGGAAAATTTACGAGAAGAATTCCATGAGATATAAGTTTTCCAAACTCGATAATCAATCTTCCTAGAAACAGATTTACAAGCATGTAACATAGTATTAATCACTGAGTCAGAGAAACCTCTATGATTAATGATTTGAGATCCTGATGGCAAAACGGACCTTGAGACAAAAGGTCTGGTCTTAAAGGAAGTGGCCAAGGTTGGCAACTGGCCATCCGAACAAGATCCGCATACCAAAACCTGTGAGGCCATGCTGAAGCTACCAGCAACACAAACGATTGTTCCATGATGATCCCATGATGATCTTGGAGATCATTCTTGGAAGAACTAGAGGCGGGAAGATATAAGCAAGTTGGTAACACCAAGGAACTGATAATGCATCCACTGCCTCCGTCTGAGGATCCCTGGACTTGGACAGGTACCTGAGAAGTTTCTTGTTTAGATGGGAAGCCATCAGATCTATTTCTGGAAGACCCCATATCTGAACAATTTGAGAAAACACATCTGGATGGAGCGACCACTCCACCGTATGTAAAGTCTGACGGATGAGATAATCCGCTTCCCAATTGTCTACACCTGGGATATGAACCGCAGAAATTAGACAGGGGCTGGATTCCTCCCAAGAAAGTATTCGAGATACTTCTTTCATAGCTTGAGGACTGCGAGTCCCACCCTGATGATTGACATATGACACAGTTGTGATATTGTCCGTCTAAAAACAAATGAACGGTTCTCTCTTCAACAGAGGCCAAATCTGAAGAGCACTGAAAATAGCACAGAGTTCTAAAATATTGATTGGTAACCTCGCCTCTTGAGATTTCCAAACCCCTTGTGGTGTCAGAGATCCCCAGACAGCTCCCCAACCTGAAATACTTGCATCTGTTGTGATCACAGTCCAGATTGGACAAAAAAAAGAGGCTCCTTGAACTATACGATGGTGATCTAACCACCAAGTCAGAGAGAGTCTAACATTGGGATTTAAGGATATTAATGGTGATATCTTTGTATAATCCCTGCACAATTGATTCAGCATACAAAGCTGGAGAGGTCTCATATATAAACAAGCAAAGGGGATCGCGTCCGTGTCTTTGAAGAAACAACACTAATTAATTTGTGTGAGATTCTGCAGAATGTAAAGACTGAGCTAGTACCAAGATATCGTCCAAATAAGGAAACACTGCAATACCCCATTCTCTGATTACAGAGAGTAGGGCACCGAGAATCTTTGAAAAAAATTCTTGGAGCTGTCACTAGGCCAAATGGAAGAGTGACAAATTGGTAATGCTTGTCTAGTAAAGAGAATCTCAGAAACTGATAGTGGTCTGGATGAATCGGAATATGAAGATATGCATCCTGTAAGTCTATCTTGGACATATAATAACCTTGCTGAACAAAGGGCAGAATAGTCCTTATAGTCACAGGAGGTCTTACTCTGAATCCTATTCGGTACCCTTTAGAGACAATACTCTGAATCCATTGATTTTGGACAGAATTTGCCCAAATGCTTTGGAAGAATCTTAATCTGCCCCCTACCAGCTGAGCTGGAATGAGGGCCGCACCTTCATGCAGACTTGGGGGCTGGCTTTGGTTTCTTAAACGGCTTGGATTTATTCCAACTTGAAGAAGGTTTCCAATTGGAACCAGATTCTTTGGGGAAGGATGGGGTTTCTGTTCCTTAGTTTGTCTAAAGGAACAAAAACGGTTAGAAGCTTTAGATTTACCCTTAGGTCTTTTATCCCGAGGCAAAAAACTCCCTTCCCCCAGTGACAGTTGAAATAATTGAATCCAACTGAGAACCAAATAAATTATTACCTTGGAAAGAAAGAGATAGTAATCTAGCTTTAGATACCATGTCAGCATTCCAATATTTAATCCACAAAGCTCTTCTAGCTAAAATAGCTAAAGACATAGGGGCCCATTTATCAAGCTCCGAATGGAGCTTGTGGGCCCGTGTTTCTGGTGAGTCTTCATACTCGGCAGAAACAGAAGTTATGAAGCTCCATAACCCTGTCCGCCTGCTCTGATGAGGAGGACAGGAATCGCCAGAGATCAACCCGATCGAGTACGATCGGGTTGATTGACACCTCCCTGCGGATTGGCTGCGAGTCAGCAGGGGGCGGAGTTGCACCAGCAGCTCTTGATAAATACAGCGAGGTCTTCATACTCGGCAGAAACAGAAGTTATGAAGCTCCATAACCCTGTCCGCCTGCTCTGATGAGGAGGACAGGAATCGCCAGAGATCAACCCGATCGAGTACGATCGGGTTGATTGACACCTCCCTGCGGATTGGCTGCGAGTCAGCAGGGGGCGGAGTTGCACCAGCAGCTCTTGATAAATACAGCGAGGTCTTGCGGACCTGGTCCGCACTGTCGGATGAGATCCGCAAGACCTTTGATAAATAGGCCCCATAGATTTAACATCAATTTTGATGATATCAAAAATGGCATCACAGATAAAATGTTGAAGCAAGCGAACAATGCTAGACAAATCAGGATCTGTTTCCTGCTGTGCTAAACTTTCCAACCAAAAAGTTGATGCAGCTGCAACATCCGTCATAAAAATGAGAGGCCTGAGGAGATAGCCAGAATATTAATAAGCTTTCCTTAGATGAGATTCAAGTTTCCTATCTAAGGGGTCCTTAAAGGAAGTACTATCTTCCATAGGAATAGTAGTACGTTTGGCAAGAGTAGAAATAGCCCCATCAACTCTGGGGACCTTTTCCCAAAACTCCAAACTAACTGCTGGCAAAGGATACAATTTTTTTAAACCTTGAAGAAGGGATAACAGAAGTACCAGGCCTATTCCATTCCTTAGAAATCATATCAGAAATAGCATAAGGAACTGGAAAAACCTCTGGAGTAACCACAGGAGGTTTATAAACAGAGTTTAAACGTTTACTAGTTTTAACATCAAGAGGACTAGTTTCCTCAATATCCAATGTAATCAACACCTCTTTTAATAAGGAACGAATATACTCCATTTTAAATAAATAAGTAGATTTTTCAGTGTCAATATCTGAGGTAAGATATTCTGAATCAGATAGATCCTCACCAGAGGAGGATAATTCAGTATGTTGTCAGTCATTTGAAAATTCATCAACTTTATGAGAAGTTTTAAAAGACCTTTTGCGTTTATCAAAAGGCGGGATAGCAGACAAAGCCTTCTGAATCGCTTCAGCAATAAAATCCTTTATATTCACAGGGATATCATGTACATTAGATGTTGAAGGAACAACAGGCATTGTACTATTACTGATGGATACATTCTCTGCATGTAAAAGCTTATTGTGACAACTATTACATACCACAGCTGGAGATATAATCTCCACAAATTTACAACAGATATACTTAGCTTTGGTAGAACTGTTATCAGGCAGCAGGGTTCCAACAGTAGTTTCTGAGACAGGATCAGATTGAAACATCTTGCAAATGTAAGAGAAAAGAGGCACATAGGAATGGGGTTTTAAATATTTAAATTATTTGGAGCCAAGTATGACGCACAACGCAGATGCACCCTGTGTAAGGAACTCGGTGTCAACTAAGACGCCGGAAATGACGAACATGCGTCACCGGACGTACCTTCGCGGCAAAAAATTATTGCGCCAAGAATGATGCAATAAACATCAGCATTTTGCGCCTCGCGAGCCTAATTTTGCCCGCGAAAATTTAGTGAAAAAGCAGTCAATCTGAAAAAAAGACTAAGCCCCAGGTAAGAAAAAATATTTTCCAAAATATGACCCAGATTACGAGTTTTGCGTTAGAGGCTATGCAGCTAGAGGCTATGCAGCGACGAGTTTCGGCCCTAGTATAGGCCTTTATCGAGTCTTGATAAAGGCCTATACTAGGGCCGAAACTCGTCGACTGAGTATTTGTAAGCCTATTTCCATTTATGTAATATTGTGTGAAGTAATCTGCACTATATTTTCCTTTTTCACATATTTTTAGGTGGACATCGTTTTTTTTTTTAGTTAATCTGGTTTTTATACAGGGAGTGCAGAATTATTAGGCAAGTTGTATTTTTGAGGATTAATTTTATTATTGAACAACAACCATGTTCTCAATGAACCCAAAAAACTCATTAATATCAAAGCTGAATAGTTTTGGAAGTAGTTTTTAGTTTGTTTTTAGTTATAGCTATTTTAGGGGGATATCTGTGTGTGCAGGTGACTATTAATGTGCATAATTATTAGGCAACTTAACAAAAAACAAATATATACCCATTTCAATTATTTATTTTTAACTGTGAAACCAATATAACATCTCAACATTCACAAATATACATTTCTGACATTCAAAAACAAAACAAAAACAAATCAGTGACCAATATAGCCACCTTTCTTTGCAAGGACACTCAAAAGCCTGCCATCCATGGATTCTGTCAGTGTTTTGATCTGTTCACCATCAACATTGCGTGCAGCAGCAACCACAGCCTCCCAGACACTGTTCAGAGAGGTGTACTGTTTTCCCTCCTTGTAAATCTCACATTTGATGATGGACCACAGGTTCTCAATGGGGTTCAGATCAGGTGAACAAGGAGGCCATGTCATTAGATTTTCTTCTTTTATACCCTTTCTTGCCAGCCACGCTGTGGAGTACTTGGACGCGTGTGATGGAGCATTGTCCTGCATGAAAATCATGTTTTTCTTGAAGGATGCAGACTTCTTCCTGTACCACTGCTTGAAGAAGGTGTCTTCCAGAAACTGGCAGTAGGACTGGGAGTTGAGCTTGACTCCATCCTCAACCCGAAAAGGCCCCACAAGCTCATCTTTGATGATACCAGCCCAAACCAGTACTCCACCTCCACCTTGCTGGCGTCTGAGTTGGACTGGAGCTCTCTGCCTTTTACCAGTCCAGCCACGGGCCCATCCATCTGGCCCATCAAGACTCAGTCTCATTTCATCAGTCCATAAAACCTTAGAAAAATCAGTCTTGAGATATTTCTTGGCCCAGTCTTGACGTTTCAGCTTGTGTGTCTTGTTCAGTGGTGGTCGTCTTTCAGCCTTTCTTACCTTGGCCATGTCTCTGAGTATTGCACACCTTGTGCTTTTGGGCACTCCAGTGATGTTGCAGCTCTGAAATATGGCCAAACTGGTGGCAAGTGGCATCTTGGCAGCTGCACGCTTGACTTTTCTCAGTTCATGGGCAGTTATTTTGCGCCTTGGTTTTTCCACACGCTTCTTGCGACCCTGTTGACTATTTTGAATGAAACGCTTGATTGTTCGATGATCCCGCTTCAGAAGCTTTGCAATTTTAAGAGTGCTGCATCCCTCTGCAAGATATCTCACTATTTTTTACTTTTCTGAGCCTGTCAAGTCCTTCTTTTGACCCATTTTGCCAAAGGAAAGGAAGTTGCCTAATAATTATGCACACCTGATATAGGGTGTTGATGTCATTAGACCACACCCCTTCTCATTACAGAGATGCACATCACCTAATATACTTAATTGGTAGTAGGCTTTCGAGCCTATACAGCTTGGAGTAAGACAACATGCATAAAGAGGATGATGTGGTCAAAATACTCATTTGCCTAATAATTCTGCACTCCCTGTACACCGAATTCTGACTCCTTGTTCCACACGTCTGTGGGCACTGTCCTTCATCTCTCCACACTCTCAAGGATATATCTACATATGGGACCACTGCAAGGAATATCCATATAGGTCTGGGTGACTATTTTCACTTTATTTTTGTGCACAGGCTTTTTTCATTAATTTTTTCACCACCAATTTTTTCACCTTAATTTTTGATTTTTGGAACTGAATTGCAATTCACAGTATGTTTTTTAACTGACATTTACTGACACGTTTTCATTGAGACTTTTTCACCACGCTGATTATTTTTAACACTTGTTATTTGTTGTATTTATCACATTGGTACCCTACCAATCTGTACCCAGGTCTGCGCAATAGATAGGCCACTTACCTGTGACCATTCATTGTTTTTATTTAACCTCTGTATGTGTTTTTAATTTGTTTTTAATTTGTTTACCAACCTTGTTTATTATTCTTCATGGATCCATGAGTTGCATTGTATATGTTTTTAGATTATGTATTAAATATTTAGCAATTTTAATTATATTGTTACTTATCCCTTTTTTGCCTCCGGTTTGGTAGGCGCTTGGGGGATCCCCATTATTCATTCTGTTGCTTAACCCTTGTACTGCTGGATTGCCATACCGTTACTGAACGCTGCCTGACTGACGATTCTATTGGTTTACCCCTGAACTGCTATACTGCTGGATTTCCATTGTTGCCAACTCCTGCTTGTTCCTGACCATTCTATTGGTTTACCCCTGAACTGCTATACTTCTGGATTTCCTTTGTTGCTGACTCCTGCCTGTTCCTGACCATTCTATTGCTTTACCCCTGAACTGTTAATCTGCTGGATTGCCTTCCTGTTACCGGATCCTGCCTGTCTTTACCATTCACTGCCTTCATCGTATTGCCTTGAAGGACTGCCCTGTCTGCGGGATTGGTGAGTACTGCTTACCTAATTTCACAAACTCACTCTGCTCTGGGATATTTCCTATCATTCCACTTGACGCGGGGATAAGAAGACTACTGGCCAAGTTTAGTCTGATAGAGGAATATCCCTCAAGCATCACATTATCAATTTTTATTAATTCTCTTGCTATCTTTATTCAAAAAAGTAGAAATGTAAGGTCAGGAGCCAGCCCATTTATGGTTCAGCACCTGGGTAGCGCTTGCTGATTAGTGGCTACATTTAGCTACTAATCAGCAAGCGCTACCCAGGTATGCTTACCTGATAAATTTCTTTCTCTTGTGGTGTATCCAGTCCACGGGTTCATCCATTACTTGTGGGATATTCTCCTTCCCAACAGGAAGTTGCAAGAGGACACCCACAGCAGAGCTGTCTATATAGCTCCTCCCCTAACTGTCAGGGTGCAGTGGTGACTGTCGTTTAAAAATAAAAAACACCTGCCTTAAAGTGACAGGGCAGGCCGTGGACTGGATACACCACAAGAGAAAGAAATTTATCAGGCAAGCATAAATTTTGTTTTCTCTTGTAAGGTGTATCCAGTCCACGGGTTCATCCATTACTTGTGGGATACCAATACCAAAGCTTTAGGACACGGATGAAGGGAGGGACAAGGCGGGAACTAAAACGGAAGGCACCACTGCCTGCAAGACCTTTCTCCCAAAAATAGCCTAAGAGGAAGCAAAAGTATCAAATTTGTATAGTTTAGAAAAAGTATGAAGCGAAGACCAAGTCGCCGCCTTACAAATCTGTTCAACAGAGGCCTCATTTTTAAAAGCCCATGTGGAAGCTACCGCTCTAGTGGAATGAGCTGTAATTCTTTCAGGAGGCTGCTGGCCAGCAGTCTCATAAGCTAAACGGATTATACTTTTGGCCTCTCCTCTGTCCAGAGTAGACAACAAACAATGCAGATGTTTGATGAAAATCCTTAGTAGCTTGTAAATAAAACTTTAAAGCACGAACCACGTCAAGATTGTGTAATAGACGTTCCTTCTTTGAAGAAGGATTAGGACACAGTGACGGAACTACAATCTTCTGATTGATATTCTTATTAGATACCACCTTAGGAAGAAATCCAGGTTTGGTACGCAACACTACCTTATCTGTATGGAATATCAGATAAGGGGAATCACACTGTAAGGCAGATAACTCTGAAACTCTTTGAGCCGAAGAGATAGCTACCAAAAACAGAACTTTCCAAGATAAAAGCTTGATATCTATGGAATGCTGAGGTTCAAAAGGAACCCCTTGAAGAACTTTAAGAACTAAATTTAAACTCCATGGCAGAGCAACAGGTTTAAACACAGGCTTGATTCTAACTAAAGCCTGACAAAACGACTGAACGTCTGGAACATCTGCCAGACGCTTGTGCAGAAGAATAAACAGAGCAGAAATCTGTCCCTTTAAGGAACTAGCTGACAATCCCTTCTCCAATCCTTCTTGGAGAAAGGATAATAACCTAGGAATCCTGACTTTACTCCATGAGTAACCCTTGGATTCACACCAATGAAGATATTTACATCATATCTTAAGATAGATTTTCCTGGTGACAGGCTTTCGAGCCTGAATTAAGGTATCAATGACCGACTCGGAGAAACCACGTTTTGATAAAATCAAGCGTTCAATCTCCAAGCAGTCAGCCGCAGAGAAATTAGATTTGGATGTTTGAATGGACCTTGGAGTAGAAGGTCCTGCCTCAGTGGCAGAGTCCACGGTGGAAAGGATGACATGTCCACCAGATCTGCATACCAAGTCCTGCGTGGCTACGCAGGTGCAATCAAAATCAATGAAGCTCTCTCCTGCTTGATCTTGGCAATCAGACGAGGGAGGAGAGGAAATGGTGGGAACACATAAGCCAGGCTGAAGGACCAGGGCACTGCTAGAGCATCTATCAGCGCTGCCTGGGGATCCCTTGACCTGGACCCGTAACAGGGAAGCTTGGCATTCTGACGATACGCCATCAGATCCACTTCTGGTTTGCCCCATAGTTGAATCAGCTGGGCAAATACCTCTGGATGGAGCTCCCACTCCCCCGGATGAAAAGTCTGCCGACTTAGAAAATCCGCCTCCCAGTTCTCTACTCCTGGGATATGGATAGCTGAGAGATGGCAAGAGTGAACCTCTGCCCATAGAATTATCTTTGAAACCTCCAACATTACCAGGGGGTTCATTGTCCCCCCTGATGGTTGATATAGGCTACAGTCGTGATATTGTCCGACTGAAATCTGATGAACCTGACCGCAGCTAGTTGAGGCCAAGCCTGAAGAGCATTGAATATCGCACTCAGTTCAAGAATGTTTATCGGAAGGAGGGCTTCTTCCTGAGTCCACGAACCCTGAGCCTTCAGGGAGTTCCAGACTGCGCCCCAGCCCAGAAGGCTGGCATCTGTCGTGACTATAGTCCACTCTGGCCTGCGGAAACTCATTCCCCTGGACAGATGGACCCGAGAGAACCACCAGAGAAGAGAATCCCTGGTCTCTTGATCCAGATTTAGCAGAGGGGACAAATCTGTGTAATCCCCATTCCACTGATTGAGCATGCAAAGTTGCAGTGGTCTGAGATGTAGGCGGGCAAATGGAACTATGTCCATTGCCGCTACCATTAGGCCGATTCCTTCCATACAGTGAGCCACTGATGGCCGAGAAGTGGAATGAAGAGCACGGCAGGAAGTTAGACCCGTGGCCTTATAACCGCCAGTAGGGACCCTAGAACCTTCATAAATATTCTTGGTGCCGTGGCTAACCTGAAGGTAAGATCCACAAACTGGTAATGCCTGTCTAAGAAGGCAAACCTGAGGAACTAATGATGATCTCTGTGAATCGGAATGTGGAGATAAGCATCCTTTAAGTCCACGGTAGTCATATATTGACCCTCCTGGATCATAGGGAGGATGGTTCGGATAGTCTCCATCTTGAAGGATGGGACCCTGAGAAATTTGTTTAGGATCTTGAGATCCAAGATTGGTCTGAAAGTTCCCTCTTTTTTGAGAACTATAAACAGATTTGAATAGAAGCCCTGCCCCTGTTCCTCCCTTGGAACTGGGTGGATCACTCCCATAACCAGCAGGTCTTGAACACAACGTGAGAATGCCTCTCTCTTTATCTGGTTTACAGATAATTGTGAGAGATGAAATCTCCCCTTTGGAGATGAAGCTTTGAAGTCCAGAAGATATCCCTGGGAAACAATCTCTAATACCCAGGGATCCTGGACGTCTCTTGCCCAAGCCTGGGCGAAGAGAGAGAGTCTGCCCCCCACTAAATCCGGTCCCGGATCGGGGGCTACTCCAGAGGCAGCCGCAGGTTTCTTGGCCTGCTTCCCCTTATTCCAAGCCTGGTTAGGTCTCCAGAATGGTTTGGACTGGGCAAAATTTCCCTCTTGTTTTGCATTAGAGGAAACTGAATCTGCGCCACTCTTGAAGTTTCGAAAGGAATGAAAATTATTCTGGGCCTTAACTTATTGGGCCTATCCTGAGGAAGGGTGTGACCTTTTCCTCCAGTAATATCAGAAATGATCTTTGAAATGGTTCTCAGATGCCAGAGGACTCTTCTAGGGAAGCTGGATGTCTCAGTCTGTATTAAAACTGCACAGTTAGAGTTCTAAAATAGGCCCCTCTCACCATGTACTGGATGTCAGAGGGGCCTTAAGAAAATACTCCTGGGAGTATCTGACTAGCCATGTGGAAACTAGGACCCAAATAAAGACTTATCTCCCTCAGAGAAAAAATGTCCTATTTATGAAATCTTGTAAACGTTTTGTCACTAAGTAATATGAGTATTAACATGAGTATTACCCTGTTTTGTAAACATGATCCCAGTCGCTGTTAAATCACTGCATCAGGCTTACCTCAATACACAAGGCTCTGCCAGCATTTTCTAGAACTTATTCATCTCTCTAGAAATAAAAATACTGAACATACCTCAAAGCAGGTAATCTGCAGGCCGTTCCCCCAACAGAAGTTTTCCCATATTCATCAGTTATGTGTGAGAACAGTAATGGACCTTAGTTACAAACCGCTAAGATCATCAGATCTCCAGGAAGAATTCTTCTTCTAATTTCTGCCTGAGAGAAAAACAGTACAACGCCGGTACCGTTTAAAAATAACAAACTCTTGATTGAAGGTAAAACTACACTAAGTCACCACATATCTCTTGATACTTCCTTTCTTGTCGGGAGTTGCAAGAGAATGACTTGGGGTGACAGTTAGGGGAGGAGCTATATAGACAGCTCTGCTATGGGTGTCCTCTTGCAACTTCCTGTTGGGAAGGAGAATATCCCACAAGTAATGGATGAACCCGTGGACTTGATACACCTTACAAGAGAAATGGGCCATCTCTTAAGCTTACATTAAATTCCTGCGTTTTTCAAATAAATATAGCAAGAGAACAAAATAAAATTGATAATAGGAGTAAATTAGAAAGTTGCTTAAAATTGCATGCTCTATCTATTTAGTATCCCTTTAATTATATTTATTTGTGATTTTTTTCAATTGAAAGGACACTACTGTACAAATACAAAAGTTTGGTAAACCATGTTCAATTCCTTTCATTCAGGACCTACTAACAGAACACATTTTCCAGACAACTATATGAAAGCACAGGTTGGTTTTTCCATACCAACTGAATCATTATTTTCCCATTTAGCTGTGAATATTGGGCTGTTAGATGTTTTTGAAGAATTGAGGTAAGAAAAGGTTAGAGTACACTGTATGCATCCTTGAACAGTAGAGTCTGTAAGAAGCGCTTGAAACTTTGAAAACTTTGTTGAGCAATGCAAAGCATTCCTTAAGAATGGGGCCATTTCAGAGAAGTCCTGTAAAATGACATAAGGGCAACAGAGTTATCGAGGGCCCTTAATATATATGTGCAGGATTCTATGTTTTATTATGGTGAAGAGAAGAAACCAGTGAAGGGATTGGCAGGTAAGGAACGACATGTACGGAAGGACAGTGTGGCAGAGGCATTTATTATGAATTGTAAAGGAGACAGATGGCAGCTAGAGATAAGAAAGGCTGGAATTGCAATAGTCAAGGAGAGATATAACGAGAAAGTGGATTAAAATCTTAGTTGTGTGAGGAAGTGTCAAATATCAGAGATGTTTTTAAGGTGGAAATGGCAGAAATTGTCCATATATATTGACTATATGTAAAAACTGAATGAAAGATATGAGTCAAGTGGTGAAATAATGTTATTATCAATATTTATTGAAAGGGTCAAAATTTTGGGGGTAATAAATGTGGTGACGACAGGGTTAGTGTAACTGCAAGGGAGCTGAATAGGGGTAGGTGATTCAAACCCCTCAATCTGAGATCCCTTAACAGCTACAAACTATCAATGCCCCTCATTTTGAAAGAGAATTGTCTGCTCTTTCAAATGGTATTGAAAGCCCCCAAAAGCTAAAATAAATAAATAATCAGAACACAGGGTTTTAATGTGGGGAGGGGATCTTTATTGACAAAAAATGTCTGATATGTAGCATGACTAACAGTATTTGTAGAACCCTGCTCTAACCTAGAAAGAAAACATTTCCAGCAAAGACAAAGAATATCTCATACTAGGAGTAATGATGACCCTGCTAATTCAGAAGTTTCTGTGTGCAACTAAGCTATACCCTGTAATACACTTAATGTGAACAGATAGCTGTGACAATACAAATAGATAAAACCAGGCTTTAACAAGAGCTAATTCTTATTCTTGTTTTTGAATAAGAATTGGCTCTTGTTAAAGCCTGGTTTCTTTAAGTGTAGTGGCAGTAGATGCAAATTATGCTCATTTGCCATGTTTGGCCTTGAATTTACCTCTCCATCAACAGGAAAGACATATCAGATTAGGCAATATTCTACATGCAATTCTTCTTTTGTAATATATCTCTTGACCTGCAGGGGGTATAATAAACAGTATGTAGGGCTCACTACCCACCTCCTGAAAGATCGCTTTTTGGAGCATCTTAGGTCAATTGATAACCTGGAGTCCACCACTCCCATATTGCTACATTTTAAAAAAGAACACAACTCAGATTTTTCCCTCTTGACATTCCAGTGTATCCAGTTTATCCCTAGACACCCCAGAGGTGGTAATAGAGAAAAAAAAAATCAGAAAGGGAGAAGTCTTTTGGATTTTTCAATTGGACACTAGAGTGCCGAGAGGTTTAAACTCTAAGTGGGATGTTAAGTTGTTTACAAAATAAATTTGATATGCTGTGTTTATCTTTAAAATCTACAATTTAATATTACAGCCTTTTCAGTTCTGAGTAAATAATGTTGAAGAAAATTGTATCCTCTGTTTACATTTGCCATAAATGTTTTATTTCACTGTACTATGTATTAATATTGTAATTTCTCTTCTTGTTTTTTTCTTTTATATGTCACTTTAGTGCACTTTTTTGCTGATCTATTGTACCCTATGAATATGTGTAATATGGCAATTAGTGACTTAAAGGGAGAGTAATACAGGTGTATATTTTAGTGAAAACTAGCCATTTAGCAACCATTGGTCATTGAGAAAGTTCAGTATTTTCTACATACGAATCATGTTTGACCACTTCTGTAAAGTGCACTCTCCTTTATGGATGCCGATGTTTTGGAGCTGATATGGAGCTATTATGCTGAATAAAGTGCTTTTTTGCTTTTACCACTGAGAGTCTGGAGTTAGTCCTGTGATACATCTGGAGACCAGGTGCCTCTTCCTGCTTGTTGTTTCGTCTACCTAGACTGTTACCTAATCAAGTGTGTATTGTTATAAGCCTTAACTTTGTAATTTTTTTGTATTTTTGATGGTATTTTCTGAATTTGTTTATCTCAATAAAAATGAATAAAATCCCCGATAATTTATGCTTACCTGATAAATTATTGACATGTGAGATTGAAATCCTGCCAACTAAGAGGAGGCAAAGTGCCCCAAACAACATGAGCTTTTAAACCTTTTATGACAGTGTTAATTTGCCTATATCAGAACAATGTTCTGATGTAAAGAAATTGAAATCCTGCGATCGTGCATGGATCACAAGATTCCAATGATGGGATCAGGGGGGCGTCTCTATGACGCTAGGCACGCCCTCTAGACAGTGATCGCATCCTGGAAGCAACGTTGGCTAGGACGTTCTATTCCGCCCCAACAGCGCTAAAGCCCGGCGCGGTTAGGACAGAATAGAACATCAGAACTGCGTTTAAAGGTTAAGCTATCTCACCTCCCTGCACTACAGAGATTAATGTATAGCCGAGCAGAGGAATAGAACAGACAAGTAAGAAAGACATAGCAGGGGAAGAAGAGGTGCAAATAAAACTGCCGCCAAAAATTTAATTTTTTAGCTGGGCGTGGTCTCGTGGACTCTCACCACCATGAAAGAAAGGAATTTAACAGGTAAGCATAAATTATGTTTTCTCTCATATAGTGGTGAAATTCTATGAGCCTTCATGTGTGGGATATAATACCCAAGCTGTGAAGTGCACGAGAAGGAAAGGGTGGGACAAAGGAAAAGGCAGTTCATAATGTGTACGCTAAACAAGTTCAGCCTTATGAAAAAGGGAAAGGGGGGATTCACGCGAGAAGGCTAGCAGCTCCGAAACTCTCCTAGATGAAGAAATGCTAAGAGAAAAGGAGCTTTCCAAGATAGAAGTTTAACATCTATACTGTGCATGCGTTCAAAAGCGGGACCCTGAAGAACAGAATAAGTAAATTTAGATCCAATTGAGGAGATATGGCTTTAACACAGGTTCTAACCAGAGCCTGTACTTAAGTCTGTGGTAACTTGGCTTCCCTATTAGAGAAACAAAACCGAGTGAGGCAAAATTCTACCCTTTAAGAAACTCGCAGATAGACTTTATCTAATCTATACTGAAAAATTTACTAGGAATTCTAAAAGGAATGCCAATTAAATCCAAGTGATCCACACCTGGAAAAATATACATTCCCTATTTTATGATACATTTTAGTAGTCACTGGCTTTCTAGCCTACAGAAGAGTGATAACTACTGCATCAGAAAAATCTTTCGGCCAGATTACGAGTTTTGCGTTAGGAGCTATGTGGTGCTAACGAGCATTTTTTTCTCACCGCTCACTGACCTGCAGCGCTGGTATTACAGGTTTTCATAAACCCGGCATTAAAAGGCAAGAAGTGAGCGCAGAGCAAAATTGAGCTCCATACTGCACTTCAATACCAGCGCTGCTTAAAGGGACACTGAACCCAAAATTTTTCATTTGTGATTTAGATAGAGCATGGCATTTTAAGCAACTATCTAATTTACTCCTATTATCAATTTTTTAAAATTCTTTCCCCATAGACATCAATGGGGAAAGCCGGCTGAGAAAAAGTCTAACACCTGCAAAAAAGCAGTGTAAATCTCAGTAACGCAGCCCCATTGATTCCTATAGGGAAACTAAAGTTATGTTTACACCTAACACGAACCACAAATCTAAACACCCCTAATCTTACACTTATTAAAGCCTAATCTGCCGCCCCCGATATTGCTGACACCTATATAATTCTTATTAACCCCTAATCTGCCGCTCCGGACACCGCCACCACCTACATTATATTTATTAACCCCTAATCTGCTGCCCCCAACATCGCCGCCACCTACATTATATTTATTAACCACTAATCTGCCGCCCCCAATGTCGCCGCAACTTACCTACACTTATTAACCCCTAATCTGCCGCCCCCAACGTCTCCGCCACTATATTAAATTTATTAACCCCTAAACCTAAGTCTAACCCTAACACCTAATTGAAATATAATTTAAATAAATCTAAATAAAATTACTATCATTAACTACATTATTCCTATTTAAAACGAAATACTTACCTATAAAAAAAAACATAAGCTAGCTACAATATAACTAATAGTTACATTGTAACTAGGTTAGGGTTTATTTTTATTTTATAAGCAAGTTTGTATTTATTTTAACTAGGTAGAATAGTTATTAACTTTTTAATAACTACCTAGCTAAAATAAATACAAAGTTACCTGTAAAATAAAACCTAACCTAAGTTATAATAACACCTAACACTACACTACAATTAAATAAATTAACTAAATTAAAAACAATTAAATAAATTAAATTAAATAAATTACAAAAAAAACAAAACACTAAATTAAAGAAAATAAAAAACAAATTACAGATCTTTAAACTAATTACACCTAATCTAATAGCCCTATAAAAAAAAAGCCCCCCAAAATAAAAAAACCCTAGCCTAAACTAAACTATCAATAGCCCTTAAAAGGGCCTTTTGCGGGGCATTGCCCCAAAGTAATCAGCTCTTTTACCTGTAAAAAAAAATGCAAACAACCCCCCCAACAGTAAAACCCACCACCCATACAACCAACCCCCCAAATAAAATACTAACTAAAAAAACCTAAGCTCCCCATTGCCCTGAAAAGGACATTTGGATGGGTATTGACCTTAAAAGGGCATTTAGCTCTATTGCAGCCCAAAGCCCTAACCTAAAAAATAAACCCACCCAATACACCCTTAAAAAAACACGAACCCCCTGAAGATCGACTTACTGTTCTGAAGACCGGACATCCATCCTCAAGGAAGCGGCAGAAGTCTTCATCCAACCGGGCAGAAGTCCTCAACGAAGCTGGGAGAAGTCTTCATCCAAGCCGGGCGAAGTGGTCCTCCAGGCGGCATCTTCTATCTTCATCCATCCGACGCGGAGCGGGTCCATCTTCAAGACATCAGACGCCGAGCATACTCTTCATCCGGAGTCTTCTTACTGAATGACGGTTCCTTTAAATGACATCATCCAAGATGGCATCCCTTAGATTCCGATTGGCTGATAGAATTCTATCAGCCAATCGGAATTAAGGTAGAAAAAATCCTATTAGCTGATGCAATCAGCCAATAGGATTGAACTTCAATCCTATTAGCTGATTGCAAGCCAATAGGATTGAGCTTGCATTCTATTGGCTGTTCCAATCAGCCAATAGGATTTTTTCTACCTTAATTCCGATTGGCTGATAGAATTCTAGGTGTATGTTTACAGCGCTGCGGAATCTGTTGGCGCTCTACAAATACCTGATAATAATAATAATAATGAAGACTTCTGCCGCTTCCTTGAGGATGGATGTCCGGTCTTCAGAACAGTAAGTTGATCTTCAGGGGGTTAGTGTTAGGTTTTTTAAGGGTGTATTGGGTGGGTTTATTTTTTAGGTTAGGGCTTTGGGCTGCAATAGAGCTAAATGTCCTTTTAAGGGCAATGTCTATCTAAATGCCCTTTTCAGGGCAATGGGGAGCTTAGGTTTTCTAGTTAGTATTTTATTTGGGGGGTTGGTTGTGTGGGTGGTGGGTTTTAACTGTTGGGGGGGTTGTTTGTATTTTTTTTTTTTACAGATAAAAGAGCTGATTACTTTGGGGCAATGCCCCACAAAAGGCCCTTTTAAGGGCTATTGATAGTTTAGTTTAGGCTAGGGTTTATTTTATTTTGGGGAGCTTTTTTATTTTGATAGGGCTATTAGATTAGGTGTAATTAGTTTAAAGATCTGTCATTTGTTTTTTATTTTCTGTAATTTAATGTGTTTTTTTTTTGTAATTTAGCTAATTTAATTTATTTAATTAACTTGCCAGTAAAATAAAAATAAACCCTAAGCTAGTTACAATGTAACTATTAGTTATATTGTAGCTAGCTTAGGGTTTATTTTATAGGTAAGTATTTAGTTTTAAATAGGAATAATGTAGTTAATGATAGTAATTTTTTTTAGATTTATTTAAATTATATTTAAGTTAGGGGGTGTTAGGGTTAGACTTAGATTTAGGGGTTAATACATTTAATATAGTGGCGACGACGTTGGGGACAGCAGATTAGGGGTTAAAAAGTATAATGTAGGTGGCGGCGATGTTAGGGGCGGCAGATTAGGGTTTAATAATATTTAACTAGTGTTTGCGAGGCGGGAGTGCGGCGGTTTAGGGGTTAATATGTTTATTCTAGTGGCGGTAATGTCCGGAGCGGCAGATTAGGGGGTTAAAAATTTTATTATAGTGTTTGCGATGCGGGAGGGCCTCGGTTTAGGGGTTAATAGGTAGTTTATGGGTGTTATTGTACTTTTTAGCACTTTAGTTATGAGTTTTATGCTACGGCGTTGTAGCGTAAAACTCATAACTACTGACTTTAGAATGCTTTATGGATCTTGGAGGTAGAGGGTGTACCGCTCACTTTTTGGCCTCCCAGGGCAGACTCGTAATACCAGCGCTATGGATGTCCCATAGAAAAAAGGGTTTACAAAGTTTACATAAGTCGTTTTGCGGTAAGGCCAAAGAAGTGTGCGGTGCCCCTAAACCTGCAAGACTCGTAATAGCAGCGGTAGTGAAAAAGCAGCGTTAGGACCTGTTAACGCTGCTTTTTCAGCTTAACGCAAGACTTGGAATCTAGCTGTTTGTGTTTTAAAATTAGAAGTTCAACCTCCATACCGCCAAATTTAGAGATTTTAGATCTTGGTGAAATAGAGAAGTGTTTCTCAACCGCAGTCCTCAAGTACCTCCAACAGGCCAAGTTTTCATTATAGCTAAACTAGTGCACAGGTGAAATAATTAGCTTATTGGTGAGAGCAGGTTAGTAACCATGGTGTTACTGATCAGCTGATTACTTCACCTGTGCACTGGTTCAGCTATAATAAAACCTGGCCTATTGGGGGTACTTGAGGACCAGGATTGAGAAACACTAAAATAGAGGACCTTGATACAAAAGGCCCTAGTATTGTGATAGGAGCCATGGAAGAGAAGTTTACATCTGAATCGGATCTGCATACCAGGTAAGGAGGGGCAAAGCTGGAGCTATCTTAATGATTGTGGTATACTCATTATTGATCCGAGACACAATTCTTGGTAGAAGAACAAATTAAGGGAATATGTAGGCTTGGAGAAAAAAAAACACAGACTGACCAAAGCAGCTATCATTTCTGCTACGATCTGGCAGAAAATCTGGGTAGCTTGTTATTCAAGCAGGAGGCCATCAGGACTATTTCTGGAAGGTCACACCAAGTGACAAGCTAAACGAAGACCTTCTGATTGAGAGACCTCTCTCTTCGGGTGTAGGGACTGGTGACTGAGATAGTCCGCTTGCCAATACCTTACCCGAGGAATGTGGATCCCTGACAATAAAATTAGTTTGCTTTCATAGCTAAAAGGCTTTGAGTCTCCCCCTGATGATTGATGTATGCCACAGCTGTGATATTGTTTGACTGAAACTAAACATATCCTTCTTGTATCAGTAGAGGCCATGACTGGAGAGCATAAAGAATCGCCAAGATCTTTAGTGGTAACCTCGCCTCCTGAGGAGACCAAACTCCTTATGCTCTCTGTAATCCCCAAATCGCTTCCGAGACTGAAAGACTAGCATCTGTCATCACTATAGCTCAAGATGGACGAAAAAAATAAAGCCCACAGGAGCAAAGATTGTCAATCCACCAGGATAGAGATTATTTTACTGAGGAATCTAGAACAATTTGTTGATCTAACTAAAAATAAATCCTGGTCCATTGTTCTAGCATAGCCAGATGAAGAGGATGTACAAGAAAAAGGAAACCATGTTTGATGTCACTACCATCAGACCGACAATTTCCTTAAATTGAACAAGCTTTCTGAAGTTTTAACCTGCACAAGTCTGTTAGAGACAGGCGCATGGAAACTGAGTGTATCGATACCCCTCAAAAAAACCTTGGTACTGGGGGACAGAAACTCTCTGATAAATGTGTCTTCCATTTGTGATCTTGTAGAGAAGATAGAAGTCACTGAGTGTGAGAAATCGCCAGAGTTGGTGCTTGAATAATAATATTGTTCAGGAACATAGCTACAGAGATTCCTATGAGTTTTGGATACAGGCAACAGAGTGCCCAGAACTTACGTGAATATGCGGGTGGCTGGGGCCAAAAAGCAGCTGTAGACAGATTCAAACAGTTAACCTTTAGACTGCTAAGTGGTTAAGCTAACCCTTGGACCACAAGTGTTACCAAAAAAAAGGTAGCTGACTGACTAGAATGCATAAAATGTGACACACATACATTGCATAAATGTGCTGGAAGGGGGGCCCGCAAGCTGGGACAGATTTGCAAGATAAGAACATAGGTTGAACAAGGTATGATTAGTGGACCTACCCTCTAAAGAATCTGACAGAAATACTGAAAGGACAGGAATATTAGCTTCCATGGCTAAAAGATATTGAAATTTACAATACAATCCTAGATCTGAATGAATAAAATATTCTAATTAAATACTTTGTTCTTTACATAGTTGAATGTGCTGACAACAAAATCACACAAAAATTAAAAAATTTTCAACCCATGGAGGTCTGGATTTGGAGTCACACTCAAAATTAAAGTGGAAAAACACACTACAGGCAGATCCAACTTTGATGTAATGTCCTTAAAACAAGTCAAAATGAGGCTCAGTAGTGTGTGTGGCCTCCACGTGCATGTATGACCTCCCTACAACGCCTGTGCATGCTCCTGATGAGGTGGCGGATGGTCTCCTGAGGGATCTCCTCCCAGACCTGGACTAAAGCATCCACCAACTCCTGGACAGTCTGTGGTGCAAAGTGAAGTTGGTGGATGGAGCGAGACATGATGTCCCAGATGTGCTCAATTGGATTCAGGTCTGGGGAACGGGAGGGCCAGTCCATAGCATCAATGCCTTCATCTTGCAGGAACTGCTGACACACTCCAGCCACATGAGGTCTAGCATTGTCTTGCATTAGGAGGAACCCAGGGCCAACCGCAACAGCATATGGTCTCACAAAGGGTCTGAGGATCTCATCTTGATACCTAATGGCAGTCAGGCTACCTCTGGCGAGCACATGGAGGGCTGTTCGGCCCCTCAAAGAAATGCCACCCCACACCATTACTGACCCACTGCCAAACTGGCCATGCTGGAGGATGTTGCAGGCAGCAGAACGTTCTCCACGGCGTCTCCAGACTGTCACGTCTGTCAAATGTGCTCAGTGTGCCCCTGCTTTCATCTGTGAAGAGCACAGGGCGCCAGTGGCGAATTTGCCAATCTTGGTGTTCTCTGGCAAATGTCAAACGTCCTGCACGGTGTTGGACTGTAAGCACAACCCCCACCTGTTGACGTTGGGTCCTCATACCACCCTCATGGAGTCTGTTTCTGACCGTTTGAGCAGACACATGCACATTTGTGGCCTGCTGGAGGTCATTTTGCAGGGCTCTGGCAGTGCTCCTCCTGTTCCTCCTTGCACAAAGGCGGAGGTAGCGGTCCTGCTGCTGGGTTTTTGCCCTCCTACGGCCTCCTCCACGTCTCCTGATGTACTGGCCTGTCTCCTGGTAGCGCCTCCATGCTCTGGACACTACGCTGACAGACACAGCAATACTTCTTGCCACAGCTCGCACTGATGTGCCATCCTGGATGAGCTGCACTACCTGAGCCACTTGTGTGGGTTGTAGACTCCGTCTCATGCTACCACTAGAGTGCAAGCACCACCAGCATTCAAAAGTGACCATAACATCAGCCAGAAAGCATAGGAACTGAGAAGTGGTCGGTGGTCACCATCTGCAGAACCACTCCTTTATTGGGGGTGTCTTGCTAAATGCCTATAATTTCCACCTGTTGTCTATCCCATTTGCACAACAGCATGTGAAATTGATTGTCACTCAGTGTTGCTTCCTAAGTGGACAGTTTGATTTCACAGAAGTGTGATTGACTTGGAGATACATTGTGTTGTTTAAGTGTTCCCTTTATTTTTTTGAGCAGTGTATATATATATATATATATATATATATATATATATATATATATATATATATATATATATACACGAGGCCCATAGGAGGCCGAAACGATCATCTGGGGTTGTCATGTTTCTTGTTCAGAGGAGAATTGCCTGGTATTTCGGGGCTGGACTGAAATTACTTGGCGGGATCAGACTGATATACTTCAGGAAGGTTTTCCTCTGTGAAAAGCACACTGGTCTAAAAGAGGCTGCTTCCGGGTGGTAAATTGCCATAGAACTAGCTGATGAGCTGTTGTTCATTCCTGATAGAGTGCTTCTCTCTTTGTAAGCATATATATGTATATATATATATTTATAAATAAAAAAATAAAGTTTATTATTGAAATAAATGTCTATTTAACTATCCCTCCCCTCCTAAATCCCCTTCCCTCCCAATTAGTTCATATCCAAGGAAAGGGAAAATCAAGTGAGATAAAAAGGGGTAAGAGGTGCAAATTGGAACTGCCAACAATTAAACAGGGCGGGTTTGTGGACTCTTAATACCAAGAAAGAAAATAATTTATCAGGTAAGAATACATTTTGTTTACTTTTTAATGATAGTGAGAATCTATGAAATCCTAATCTTACATATGGGAATCTATACCCAAGCTGTGGAGTCCACAAGTAAAATAGGGCGGGATTAACAGACAAGGTAGTGACCTAGTTGCTAGGCACCACCGCCTGAAGAATATTCCTGCCAAATGATGATAACATTGAGTGAATGTATGAAGAGAAGACCAGGTAGCAGCTTCGGAGATCTGTTCTACAGAAACCTCATTCTTGAAGGCACAAGATAGACACAGAGCGAATGGAATAAGCAGTTATACAAGTCAGAGGCTGATGAGCTGCCTCCAAATAAACCCTACAAATGATATTCCTCAGCCAAGACGACAATGAAACAGAAGTAGCCTTTTGAACCTTGCGCTTACCAGAAAAAAGAACAAACAAACTTGATGACTGGCGGAAATCCTTAGTGGCATAAAGGTAAAACTTTAATGACCTATCCAGAGTGTGTAATAACCTGTCCTTAGAAGAACAGGGATTAGGAGATAAAGACAGCACAACAATCTCATGATTTATATTGCCCGTAACACCACCTTAGGCAGAAAACCTGATCTAGTTCTCAACAATGCCTTATATCCTGGTAAAAAACAAATAAGGAGGATCACACTGGCGTGCCAACAACCACCAAAACTATTTGAGCAGAAGAAAATTGACAATAAAAATAACACCTTTCAAGAAAGCAAATTAATATTATGATAGGACTATTATAGGAGAAAGAACATCACTATATATATATATATATATATATATATATATATATATATATATATATATATATATATATATATATAGTTTCAATTAGCCTGTGGCCCAGCACTCCAACCTTTCAAAAGAAAAAAGTATATGGATCCATGTATGAAAGGGCACTCTCAGGATTTGTACATAAACCCAATTTTTTCTTTATTGAAAATATCAACAGAACATGGTCGACGTTTCGGCCCTCATTCAGGCCTTCATCAGGACATATATAATCTAAAATCAGCTGTGTAGCGGAACTCCCAAAAAGGTGACTGGGAGTTCCGCTACACAGCTGATTTCAGATTATATATGTCCTGATGAAGACCTGAATGAGGGCAGAAACGTCGACCATGTTCTGTTGATATTTTCAATAAAGAAAAAATTGGGTTTATGTACAAATCCTGAGAGTGCCCTTTCATACATGGATCTCTCTCTCTCTCTCTCTCTCTCTCTCTCTCTCTCTCTATATATATATATATATATATATATATATATATATATATATATATATATATATATATATATATATATATATATATATATAGAAGGCAAGGTATTATGATTCAAGCGCATCTGAACAATTCCTTGTGATCACCTAAAAATGCCAGGTGACGCTACACCACAGCAGCAAATGTTGATCCTGTGGATAATATTAGTCTAAAAGTGCAATAACATATAAATATGCGATGACATTAGTGTTGTAATGAATAAATAATAGATTTTAATAAAACACAAAATATAAACTAAAATAAGGCGCATATGACCAGCAATATGTGGGACTCGTAATATAAAGTGACACAAAATAAAAGTAATAGAAAGTAATACAAGTAAAAAATATTGATAGTAAGAAGTGGAATTCAAAATAAGCTAATATAACTACCACATGTGAAATTAAACAAAGCAAAAAAATGACAGTTCGTATCTATAAAAAAAGAAGCATGACAAAAATTCCACAGTGCCTAAAAGGGACCATTTTAGAACATGTAAAAACTAATGAGAGGGTGGAGATAGGTTTCTGAACCTCAGAAAGAGAGAAACCTATTAGATTCACTTTCTAAATACATTATACCATCAAGGTCTAAATAAGGACATTGATTTGTCAGCTTTTTTAATTTGATTCATATATGTGGAATATACTTATCAAGTTGGTGCAACTTCTATATATACCATAAAAAAGAAAAAGCATCATGAATGATGGATTTAAACATTTACTTATCCTCCCTTTCCATATTACCAATACTACCTTTTGATAACATGTGTTCAGTTCTCTTTAAAATTGTAGAATATTATTATTATTACTATTAAAGGAATTTTTATTTTTATTCCTAATATGACACATACATATATGAAGATATGTTTTTATATACAAAAAATATAATAAGATGAGACCTTTTAATTATAAGTTTTAGATATGTATATGTGTATATAGAAATAGATTAATGGTTGACACAAAACATTATTTTATTATGGATGACCATAGCAACTTTTTCACTTCTTCAAAAATTCAACTATTGTAATATCCCTGTTTTTATTATTTCTTTATTATTATTCTTTTTTCTATACATAACTAAATTGCGATGTTTATTATGCTTTAATGCAAAGTTCAGATACGTGTAATCTATTGTTTTAATACTTTTATAATAAGTTATTTTCAATAGAATAATGTATCTACAAAGTACACTTTTCGTTTTTTAGCCGCATCTGAAATTTTCTATGATAAAAATACAGGAGATAAAGTTTGGTTTTATTCCACTTAAACACTCCTTATTTCATCTGCGGCTACATTCGAGTCATTTTAGCGGCATATACTTTGGTAATTAATATACACTTTTTCCCTCTTAATATATGGTGAGACATATGTGTATAATATAATCGGCACTTTTAAGTTTTACTCATGCAGTGCTTGTAAGGCGGAAAATCTGCCATTGGACTATTACAAAAAGTACACACCTTAGTATTGGCCAATCACCAACTACCAGGACCACACACCCTCTTTTTTACTCCTTTTAAATAACGTACAGGACCAGCGTTTTTCCCTTATTACGCCTCTGATGAAGAAGTACTCCCTCTGAGACACACTTCGAAACGCGTAAGGCGGCTTTACACAGGCTATCCGGTCCTGGTAGTTTTAAACTTCAAATTTTACGGAAGCTTGTTTTATCGTATATGCAAATCTGCATCCTCTCGTCTGTCACATACCTCATCTGCTGAGGTTTTGTCTAGTAAGCATAAATACAAAGGATTCCTATATGTGTGTATGTTATTCTAATAAAAAAGCTGTATTACACTATTAGTGTTCCTTCTTGTTTCATGCTCAATTGATACCGGAGCATTACACAGAACTTATTCACCATCTGGGGAGAAACGGAGGAAAAGATAAACCATTCCTAACTAAGACCGTACAGACAATTCGGATGAGTACACCTGTGGGCGAGATACTTACCTCATTAGATTGAGGTGAAATCTCGTGAGACTTTAACCAGATATGGATAAAGAAACAGTTGCACCTAAATCTGCAAATCTGAACTGATAGACTGGGTGAACTCCTGTGGCAATACAATAGTGATATTACCCTTGCGGACTACAACCTTCAAATCTGGCTTTCTTATCATATAACTATACAGTATATTTTTTATAGATACGGACTGTCATTTTTTGCTTTGTTTAATTTCACATGTGGTGGTTATCTTAGCTTATTTTGAATTCCACTTCTTACTATCAATATTTTTGACTTTTATTACTTTCTATTACTTTTATTTTGTGTCACTTTATATTACGAGTCCCACATATTGCTTGTCACATGCGCCTTATTTTAGTTTATATTTTGTGTTTTATTAGCATCTATTATTTATTCATTACAACACTAATGTCATTGCATATTTATATGTTATTGCACTTTTAGACTAATATTATCCACAGGATCAACATTTGTTGCTGTGGTGTAGCGTCACCTGGCATTTTTAGGTGATCACAAGGAATTGTTGAGATGCGCTTGAATCATAATACCTTGCCTTCTATTTTACTGTGATTTGGAAGTTTAATATGGATATTACTTCCTCCTATGTGATATAGCTGCTCTGACCTCTTCTATAGCTACTGTGTATATTATTTGTCTATTAATACAGACATTTGCAGCCTTTGATTTTGTCATTGGACTAGGACCCATTACAAATCTCTTGTTTCAGGCTAATCCCAAGCGCAGTCCCTGAGTGTTCTGTTCACTCTGTTCATTTCACTCTGATTCTCTTGCTTATCTTATATATATATATACACACAATTAGGTGAAAAAGAAAGTACACCCTGTTTGAATTCTATGGTTTTACGTATCAGGACATAATAACAATCATCTGGTTCTTAGTAAAAAAATAAATACAAGCTCAGATAAACAACAACACATTACATATTACAGCTTGTCATGATTTATTTATCAAAAATAAAGCCAAAGTGGAGAAGCCATGTGTGAAAAACCCTTACTGCTTCCATAGGAATTAAGAGGCTAAGTAGCAGCCAGGTGCTGTAATTTAAATACCCTTAATTAATTTATCATCAGCAAGTATGACCACCTATATAAAAGCCAAAGTTTTAGCAGTTTGCTGGTCTGGAGCATTCAGGTGTGTGTTAACACAATGCCAAGGAGGAAAGACATAAGCAATGCTCTTAGAGAAGCAATTGTTGCTGCCCATCAATCTGGGAAGGGTTATGAGGCCATTTATACAGTGAGAAAGATTATTCACAAGTGGAAAACATTAAAGACAGTTGCCAATCTTCCCAGGAGTGGACGTCCCAGCAAATTCATCCCAATGCTCATAGAAATTGCAAAAAAAACAAGAGTTACATCTACAGACTCTACAGGCCTCAGTTAGCATGTTAAATGTTAAGGTTCATGACAGTACAATTAGAAAAAAACTGAACAAGTATGGTTTGTATGGAAGTGTTGCCAGGAGAAAGCCTCTTCTTTCTAAAAAAGAACATGGCAGTAAGAATTTTGCAAAGAATTCTGGAACAATGTCCTTTCGACAGACGAGACCTAAGTGGAGATATTTGGCCATAATGCACAGCGCCACATTTGGCAAAAACCAAACACAGCATATCAGTTTGTTTTGCAGCCACAGGACCTGAGTACCTTGCTGTCATTGAGTCAACCATGAACTCCTCTGTATACCATAGTATTCTAGAGTCAAATCTGAGGCCATCTGTCTGACAGCTAAAGCTTGGTCAAAATTGGGTCATGCAACAGGACAATGATCCCAAGCATGCCTACAGCAAATCTACAACAGAATGGCTGAAAAATAAAAGAATCAATGTGTTGCAATGGCCCAAAGTCATGACCTCAACCCGATTAAAATGCTGTGGCGGACCTTAAGAGAACTGTGCATAAATGAATGCCCACAAACCTCAATGAACTGAAGCAACATTGTAAAGAAGAGTGGGCCAAAATTCCTCCACAACTATGTGAGAGACTGATAAAGTCATACAGAAAACGATAACTTTAAGTTATTGCTTCTAAAGGTGGTTCTACAATCTAATGAACCATAAGGTGTACTTAGTTTTTCACACATGGCTTTTCCAGTTTGGCTTTATTTTTGTTAAATAAATCATGACACAGTGTAATGTCATGTGTTTTTGTTCATCGGAGGTTGTATTTACCTAATTTGAAGACCTGCAAAGGGCCAGATGATTGTTATTATGTAATGATACGTAAAACCATATAATTCAAAGAGGGTGTACTTTCTTTTTCACCTATGTATATGAATGAATGTGCACACATATATACACACACAAATACAAACACACACACAAATATATATATATTCACACACACACACACGCATTCCTTTAAACCCTTTCCTGTCAAACACCATTTCATATACAAAATTTCCATTAAAACAAAGTGAATACTTTTTTTTTTAAAAAGAAATATACTTGAAATAGCATTGTTCTTCACTAAGAAAAAAATATTCGTTTTATTTTATATATATATATATATATATATATATATATATATATATATATATATATATATATATATATATATAAAAGTTTTAGATAGGTGTGATAAAATGTAAGTCTATTTTTAAAAGTAGCAAGAACACTTTTAAAAATAGAAATGTTAATAGTTTTTTTTTTTTATCAATTAACAAAATGCAAAGTGAGTGAACAGAAAAAAACATCTAAATCAAACCAATATTTGCTGTGATCACCCTTTGCCTTCAAAACAACATCAATTCTTTTAGGTACACTTGCACACCGTTTATTAAGAAACTCGGCAGGTGGGGAGTTCCGGGGGAGGAACGTGTGTGCAAGGCCAGGTGAGCACCTGCTCTCTGTTCCCCTGCAAGTCATTGGCGGTGGATCTTCGCGCCGAAAGCCTTAGACCTTGGGCGGCTTGCTTAGTCTAACTACTAGCACTACCGGAGCTCTAAAAGTGCATTTTCCATCGCACTTTGCTGTACAGCATAACGCTTGAAAAGACTGTCTTCTCCATATCGTTTCTCCTCAGTTTACCTGTCCTGGACTTCTAACCTATGAATTAGCCCCTTAAGTGCAAAGGTAAACAGCCGGTAATATTCTTCTCTCCCTCCCCCCCCCCCCGGTGCTGGGTGAGGGGGGACTTAACTGGCTCCCCGGACTACACTTGATACTGCCAGGTCAGAGGCCACCTAGAACCTGCTGGACAAAGGGATAAGCACAAGCTCTCCTTCCCTTACGGGAACCAAGCAGAAACTTTCATTCACATCGCCCAGAAGTACCTTGGACTCGGACTGTCAGGTAGTTGCGGAGGTATATTTTAGTCGCACGGCTAATATCTCCTCGGCTCGCCACCTGCAACAACTGTGTTTCTTACCTACCAGCTGGGCCTGATCTCTTTTTGGAGGCTGCCACTCCTGCTTGGATCATCTCCCCCTCCCACCGGTGCTGCGAGAGGGGGATGTTGTGAGACTTGTCCACACTGCGAGCGGCAGCTAAACTCCCACGGGAGGATCTGGGTCTGTGTCCCTTTCTTGCACGAGCGGATTGCCTTTGCCTGGACCCCGGGCTACTGTTCCTGGATACAAGGGGACTTATCCTGCTTCTGCGTCCCGGAACTGCTGCTCTTACACCCGCACCACACGGTAGTTGCTGTCTTCGTGCTGGGTTTCTTTGGTGGGCTCTGTTTTGGAGCCGCTTGCTTGGCTTCTAGATGCGGAGGGTTGGTTGTTTTCTTCCCACGGTTTGCCGCTGTCGCTCGAGCCTGTCCTACTTTCTCCCCTCGCTGGTATGGTGAGCAGGGGTTTTCCTTGGCGGCTGGTCTGATAGTGCGTTGAGGATCCGGCTGAACGTCATTTCAAATCAGCTCTGCTTCTCCCCTTCCCAGGAGTGCCTTTCACTGCTGCTGAAATTCAAGACATCGTTGCTGTTTGGGAAGTGTCTGAACTTGCCTCTGTACTTCGGAGGCTCTGTCCTGCAACCAATACACCATAAGGGACGAGGAAACGCTTTACCTGTGTAACCAAATACTTTAACAGGTCCCTTGAACGATGTCTGTCTGCAAGTAACTCTTTATTTGTTATTACTGGGACTGTTTTTTATTATTATTTTTTTCTAGTTGATTAAGGCTGCTCTTTTTTCCTCTACTACTTGCTATCATATAAGAGGAGTTTTTTTTCCCTATGGTTCTGATATAATTGTGCAGATAAGTATTGAATATTAATTATTGGTCCTAAAATCTCTCTTATTTAGATCGAAACCAGGCATACTGTTATTACATCCCTTAGTAGGATTTATATAGTGAGAAGGGAAGAGAGGGAAAAAGGGGAAAAAAAGAGAAGAGAGAAATCATTTATTTACCTATTCATTTATTTCTTCTCATCTGATATTAGATGGTTTTTTGTTTTTGTTCTTTGGGGGGTTTTTTTTTTGTGGTTTTTTTTTGCTTTGTCTCTAGCAGTCTGGGGGATACACACAGTTACAAGTTAAAACTGAGACTTTTCTCTTTTTCTATTACTTTTTTAAACTTTTAAATTTTTGCTGAAAAGTTTTTTCTTATTTTTCTTTTGATAAGCAGGAAACTGCAGTTAAAAGTTGCCTCTTTCAACCGAATCTAGTATATTTACAGAGCTAATCAAGTAATATATACTCTGTTCAGTCTGATTCATCAGGTCTTGCATGAATAAGATTTAGGTCTTGAAACAAATGTCTAGGCCTTTCCTTGCTCAACCTTGATCTAAACTCTCTTCTGATCCATTCACCGTCAAAATATTGGCTGTAAAAGCCCCTCCTTTTTTTTCCATGGTAGGCTCTAATAACTGACTTAAAGTCTTTATTCACTTTTTACACCCCTTTTTTTTCCCCTCCCCCTATCACCCACTTCCTATCACTCCCCCCCCCTTTTTTTTTTTTTTTTCTCTCTTCTTTTCTCCCTCACCTTTCCTACACCTATTTACTTCAAAGCATGTAACAATTTCACTTCTACTACGCACAATTTTTTAGGGTCCCATCCACCACTCCTTCACTTTCACTGAATAGTTCAGTGCACTGATCACCATTTAATTACCTTTTTTTTCACTTATTAATCACATGGATAAATTCTTATCCACTCACGCAAAAACTTCACCTTCAGTTATGGCAGCCCGCCAAAGGGAAAGGAGGAATAAGAACATTCTTGAGACTTTGGCAGATATACACACTGCTACCCCTAATCCGTCACATGCAGGGGAGCCGTTGGATATCCAGGCTTTGGTCTCTAACATATCTGATGCTTTGACCCCTAAATTTGATTCCCTTAGGATTGAAATTAAACAGGACATTACCTTGTTGTCTAAAGAGGTTAGACAATTCTCTGCTAGACTTTCAGAAGTAGAGCAGAGAACTTCTGATGTAGAAGACCTGACACTGAGTCATAAAACCAAGCTAGAAGTTATGAATACCACTCTTTTAAAAATCCAGGGTAAACTAGAGGATTTAGAAAATCGTTCTCGGAGGAACAATTTTAGAGTTATTGGGGTACCGGAAGAAAACCAATATGATGACTTAAACAAATTATTAACGGTTACCATACCCCAACTCTTAAATATTCCACACTCGCACCCACAAATTATAGTAGAAAGGGTACATCAGTTAGGCTCATATACAGCTGACAAAGAGCACACAAGAACTAGACCCAGGCCTATTATAGCCAAAGTACTAAATTTCCAGGATAAAGTTACACTTCTACACTACTACCGTAAAAATCAGCCCATTTATTTGGGAGAGGCAAAAATTATGATTTTTCAAGACTTTTCTGCAGAAACTGCTGCAAAAAGAAGAGAGTTGGCCCCAATATGTACTAGATTAATTAATCAGGGGATTAGAGCTACTATAATTTACCCAGCCAGATTGAAGATCATGGTAGATGATCAAACGCATTTTTTTGATTCACCCAAAGAGGCTGAGAAATTTTGTACCGAGACCCTCCCACTGGAAAATAGGGGCTTAAACATAGAAACATAGATATTGACGGCAGATAAGAGCCATAGGCCCAGCAAGTCTGCCCGACCTTACCTAACAGTATAAACTTATCTAGTTCGTAGGATAGCCCTATGCTTGTCCCATGCATTTTTAAAGTCCCCCACCGTGTTTGTTGCTACTACCTCTTGAGGAAGTTTATTCCATAAATCAATCACTCTTTCTGTAAAGAAGCTTCCTCAAATTACTCCTGAATCTACTACCCTTTAGCTTAAGCTCATGACCCCTTGTTCTTGAATTTTCCATTTTATGTAAA
The DNA here is from genome assembly GCF_027579735.1 of Bombina bombina. Taxonomy (NCBI): domain Eukaryota; kingdom Metazoa; phylum Chordata; class Amphibia; order Anura; family Bombinatoridae; genus Bombina; species Bombina bombina. The sequence continues at coordinate 1,096,408,485 of NC_069504.1, read as the reverse complement.
ATACCCACAGCCTCAGTTTTACTAAACCCTTTAATGTACTTGAAAGTTGCTATCATATCACCTCTTTCCCTTCTCTCCTCTAAGCTATACATATTTAGGTCATTGAGCCTATCCTGGTAAGTTTTATTTTTTAGACCATGTACCATTTTGGTAGCCCTCCTTTGCACAGATTCAAGTTTGTTAATATCCTTCTGAAGATATGGTCTCCAGAACTGCACACAATACTCAAGATGAGGCCTAACTAATGATCTATAAAGTGGCATAAGAACCTTACTATTTCTGCTGCAAATACCTCTACCAATACATCCAAGCATTCTGCTAGCCTTACTCGCTGCATTACTACATTGTTTACTAAGTTTTAAATCATCTGAAATAATAATTCCCAAGTCCTGTTCCTCGTCTGTAACAGTCAGTAAAGTGTCATTGAGTCTGTAATTAACATTTGGATTTTTCTTCCCTAAATGCATTATTTTACACTTTGCTGTGTTAAACTTTAGACCCCAGTCATTTGTCCAATCCTCCAATTGTTGTATATCACTTCTCATTTTGTCTACCCCCCCTGGAACATCCACTCTGTTGCAAATTTTTGTATCATCTGCAAAGAGGCTTGACATGATTCCTTTTAATGTTTCTAATACTCATCTATTAGTAACTAACTATGTGTAGAAGATGGTCCAACAAGCTAAGGGGTTATTACTTGTGTGGGTTTTTTTTTTTTTTGGGGGGGGGGGGGCCCTCTTGTTCTGTTTTTTTTTTTTTTTTTTTGTGTTTTGTTGTCTTTTTTCCCTTATTCTCTTAAATGGCAGATATTTTAGGCAAATTTAAGCTGACCTCTTGGAATATTGGGGGTATCACTTCTCCTATTAAGCGAAAAACAATAATCTCGCACTTAAAAAAAATAAATACTAACATTGCCTTCTTGCAAGAAACCCACCTAAAACCAGAAGAAGTTTTAAAACTTAAATTTTCTTGGGTTAAAGAAGTCCTTTCATCCCCTAGCAAACACAGGAAAGGTGGGGTTGCAATTTTGCTTGGGAAAAAATTAAATTATCAGGTTCTCCACACTAAAACAGATACAGAGGGGAGGTTTCTCCTGGTGAAGATCAAACTAGATAAGGTGCTATTTACACTCTGTAACATTTATGCTCCTAATGTTTTCAATCCTCTTTTCTGGGAAACACTCCAAACTAATATCATGGCATATGCGGAAGGATATCTTATAGTAGGAGGGGATTTCAACATGGCACCACAATATCCCTTAGATAGGCTCAGACAAAACTCTTCTAGCCCAAAAACCAAAAGAGATAACCTAGAGTCAAAACTATTTAATAGACTTTTTCAGAATCTCAGAGTTAGAGATCTCTGGAGGTCACAGAATCCCGATACCAGAGACTTTACATGTCTCTCTAAAGCCCATAAGTCACTCTCAAGGATCGATATCTTCCTTGTGGATGAAAGGCTATGTAAATCAAAAATCATCTCTGGGATTCTCCCTATATGCATTTCAGACCATGCCCCCATCTTTCTTGATTTTCAGCTAAATGATTTTGCTCCTAGGAGTTTGCGGTTCCATTTCCCGGCGTATATGGCAACAGATTTTAAGTTTAAAACTTGGCTTGTTTCTAAGTTTGAAGAATATGCTCTTTTTAATCATGAATACTCTGATCGGCCTACCATATTCTGGGAAACGGCGAAAGCTGTCCTCAGAGGGGAGATTTTAGCCTATGTCATTAATAGGACAAAGAAAGTCAAACTAAGAGAAAAGGAAATCCTGAGGTCAGTGTCCAATGCATATAATAATCATTTAATAGAGAAATCACCGGCTAGTTGGGCAAGGTATACTTTAATGTTACAGGAAAGGGATTCCTTTCTACTATATAGGACCTCCCAGCAAGACCTGAGACTTCAGGCTAAACTATTCAGATATGGTAATAAAACCGGGAAATTCCTGGCAAGACTAGTTAAGAGGGATAAAGGTTCTTCTTTGATTCTTTCATTACAAGATAGAGGTAAAAATTTAACAACCTCAGAGGAACTCCTAAAGACCTTTTCAGATTATTACCAAGACCTTTATTCCCTCAAAAATTCTAACTACTCTGAGCGTGAAGATTTCTGGAGCAAAATCTTGCACCCAACACTTACACATGAAAAGACCAAAATTCTTAATTCTCCAATTTCGGAGCTTGAAGTATTTAAAGCAATTCAGGATCTTTCATTGAATAAAGCCTCAGGCCCAGATGCTCTCCCTAATGAGTTTTATAAGATATTATCTCCGGTAATTGTTTCTCACCTAACCTCATTATATAACGATATGTATATCAAGGGTAGTCAGCCCTCCTCTAGCTTTACTGCCTCCTATACTACTTTAATTCTAAAACAAGGGAAGGATCCTGAAAAAAGGAATCATACAGGCCTATAGCCTTATTAAATACAGACTATAAAATATTCACCTCCATTTTAGCATCTAGGCTTCAGTCCCTTCTCCCTACCATCATACATAAGGATCAGGCTGGATTCATGTTCCAACATAATTCTTCGGCTAAAATAAGAGAAGTTTTTCTCACCATCGATTATTTTAGAACTAGGGAGGGGTTGGGGGGTGGGGAGAGGGGGGACACCTCGGACTTAGCGATTATTGCAATAGATGCAGAAAAAGCTTTTGACTCAGTCCATTATGACCACTTATTCTATTCTCTTCAACGCTTTGGTCTGAATGGTAGTTTTCTCAAATGTATTACTAATTTATATAACTCTGCCTCTACAAGGATGTTAGTCAATGGATTGATTTCTTCGGATATACCCCTTAAAAGAGGTACCCGGCAGGGATGTCCCCTCTCCCCCTCCTCTTCAACCTCTCCATCGAACCTTTTGCTATTTACGTCAGACACCATCTTGAAGGGATCAGGATAGGTAAGAAGGAAATGAAAATTGCTTTGTATGCGGATGATATCCTTATCTATATTAGAAACACCTATTCTAATATCCCAAAACTTCTTTCGACTATAGATCAGTTTGGATCCTTTTCCGGGTATAAGGTGAATACTACCAAATCTGAACTTATGTGGATTAAATACCCCAACAAGCCCCCGGTAAACATACCATTTAGGATTGTCTCCGAATCTTTTAGATATCTGGGTATTGTAATCTCTCCCGACCCTGACATGTGGTATCGTCTTAATATCTCACCGATATTAAATAAAATAAAGGAGAGTTTGAAGAATTGGCATAATCTCCCCTTATCTCTATCAGGCCGAATAGCTCTATATAAGATGGTCTGCCTTCCCAAATTTCTTTACGTTCTCCAAAACACTCCATTGATTCTTAAGAGAAATGATATTCTAAAGATCAATTCTGCTCTGAGTTACTTCATCTGGCAAAGTAAAAAACCCAGAATCTCATTAGCTAAACTTTCCCTCCCTAGAAAATTTGCAGGGCTGGCTTTACCAGATCTTAAAATTTATAATTATGCTTTTCTCGTGCGTCTAGTGATGGATTGGATTTTCAGTAAAGACTATGTCACAGATAACGAATTGGAAAAAAATGTAATTGCTCCATTCCTGCCTTCAGCAATAATCCATTGTAATTCTAGTGTACTACCTAATGAGGTGAAAAAATGAGAACTATATTTAATCCGCTTCAGGTCTGGCGAAAAGTTACTAAATTAATGGATCTAGACTATGGGGTATCTAAATATATGCCATTAATAGGTAATCCACAATTTCAAGCAGGACTCCAAACATCACCCTTTCAAAGGTGGTCTATGCTAGGCCTACATAATGTTTTTCAATTATTAGATTCTGATAACAAGTGTATTAAAACGTTTAGTTCCCTTCGTGAGGAGTTCAATTTACCTCAAAAGGATTTTTACGCGTATCTACAAGCAAGACACTTTCTATTTGATCTAACAAATAAGTTCGGCTGGAATTGGACTTTAGGACACATGGAAAACTGGCTTGTGTTAGCCAAAAATGGACACATGTCAGTTTCCCCTTGCTATCAAACCTTGAGTTCTTTAAAGGGTACCATTAATTTGGAAAATATTTCTTCAAAATGGGCCACAGTTTTGTTTAGCTCTCCGCAGAACCATGCCAATACTGATTTCATTCAATATTCAATCTCTGCAGTAACACAAACTACTCTCTCCGCTACGTGGAGAGAATCTCATATCAAGCTACTTTTTATGACATATTTTACTCCTGATAAAGGTTTCAGATATGGAAATCTCAGCTTTCATACTTGTCCTAGATGTTCACTACTAGCGGCTAACCTTGTACATATGCTATGGGAGTGTCCAGGGATTAGACAATTCTGGCTTAAGTTACAATATTGGCTTAATAATAAATTGGGGATTTCCCCTCTGACATTAAAACTGACATATATTTTGTTCCTTCAGGAGGACTCAAAAAATCGGCATGTAAACCATAGATTGGTTAACATGGCCATCTTAGCGGCTAGATACCTAATTTTTAAAAAATGGAAAAGCAAGAAGACCCCCAGTATTCCGGAGGTCAAGAATTGTCTGAAAAAACAATGTATCCTAGAGCAGGTCGATACCAACTTAACTGATGAACAAGACATTTCTGTATTCTTTTCAAAATGGTCATCTTTTATCAAAACCCTTTCCCCTAATGAAATTGATCATTTAATTTATCCATTTCGAAATTCTGAACTTGTACTGTTAAAGCTTTGGTAAACAGTTCTATGCCATTTATGTTCATTCATCTTATCTCCCTTTTTTTTTTTTTTTTTTTTTTTTGTTTGTCCGTTTTTTTTTTTTTTATGTTTGTGGATTTGTTTTGAGTTGAGGGGTGTCCCCCATATTGGGTTATGTGGAGCTACTAGAAAAAGTTAGAGGTTCTATTTTTTGCACATTGGGCAAAATCAGTTATCTGCCCTAGAGAAATTGTTGTTTCTTTTTTTTGTTTAAGACATGTTGGTATTTATTTATTTTTCTACTTTTTTGCTTTATCTGCAATGTCTGGATTTATTTGTACTATGCCTATTACGATACCAGATGTAATGAATTCATTTGTTTTGTATACTTATTTTGAACCTCAACAATAAAAAAAAAAAAAAAAAAAAAGAAACTCGGCAGGTAGGTTGTTTGAAACATCTTGGAGAACTAATCACATTTCTTCTGTTGATTTAGGCAGCCTCAGTTGCTTCTGTCTCTTTATCTAATCCTAGACAGACATGATGATGTTCAGATCAGGGATCTAAAGGGGCCATACCATCACTTCTAGGACTCCTTGTTCTTCTTTACACTGAAGATAGTTCTTAATAAATCTGGCTGTATGTTTGGAGTCATTGTCATGCTGCAGAATATATTTGGGGCCATTTAGATGCTTCCTTGATGGTATTGCATGATGGATAGGTATCTACCTGTACTTCCCAACATTTAGGAGACCATTCATTCTGACCAAATTCCCAACTCCATTTGCAGACATGCAGCCTCAAACTTGCAAGGCACCTCCACAGTGTTTCACTGTTGCCTGCAGTCACTAATTCTTGTCCTGCTCTCCAGCCCTTCGGCAAACAAACTGCACCCCAACTCCTGTGCACACTTGAGTCACTTTTCCCTGTTTCCATGATAGAGGTATGGCTTTTTGCCCACAAGTCTTCGATGAAGACCACTTCTGACCAGACTTCTCAAGACAGTAGATGGGTGTACCAGGGTCTCACTGGTTTCTGTCAATTTTGAGCTAATGATACTGCTGGACATCTTCCTATTGTGAAGGGAAGAATTATGTGTCTTTAATATGCTGAATTAAGTTTCTTTGGCCAACCACTTCTTCAGAAGAGTTTGGACAGCACAACTGGAAACCCCTGTGTGCCTTGAAATTTATGTCTTGTTGCTGTGCTCAGTCTTGCCATGGTATATGCTTTTTTACATTTAACTGTTTTCACCTTGTTAGCAGAGTTTGGCTGTTCCTCACCCAGTTGTATTTCTCCTACACAGTTGTTTCTGTTTTACTTAATGATTGTCTTTCAACCTACATATTAAATTAATGATCATTAGCACTTGTATGGTATAATTGTTTAATCATACACCTGACTATATGGCTACAAAATCCCTGATTTTGCTTTAGTGTACTTAGAAGATTTGATGCTGTTTTAAAAGGCAAAGGATGGTCACACCAATTATTGATTTAGATGTTTCTTCTGTTCACTCACTTTGTATTCTGTTAATTGATAAAAAATAAATGAACATTTCTATTTTTGAAAGCATTGTTACCTTACAGATTTGTTTCACACCAGCTTAAAAATGTTGTACAGTACGATATATATATATATACACACACACATATAAAATCTATATCTGAAGAGCAAAGCTATTGGAAGTATTTCTTAATGCACCTTCGGCATTTGGGCAGTTGGCCTAGCTCACCTTTTGGATTAGAGCGCAAGTGAACGACAGAAGAGGGTTTTGTAGTGCGCCCCATAGAAGTCTATGTTTATGGGCGTTAGCGTGACCACACTATCCAACCTTCAGATATAAGCATGCCTGAGCTCGAACTTTACTTTTAAAATGTAATAAAAGTGCATAAATAGGAGCACTAATGATTTAACTTGAGCGTTGTTAGATTTCTTCGTGCCCCAATTGTAATCTAGACCATAATAAGAGCAAGAAGAATGGTTAATTAGGAACCAATGGCATTAAGCAATAAAGGAGGTGAGTGAGAACAGGAGGAAAATGAAAACTGGTGTTTGCATATAGATGATAAAAATATAGTGACTTTGCAAACCAGAGGTATGTAGTTGAAAGACAAGAGTCCGGTTCTTATAGTCACATTAGTTGTAAGAACCATAGCTAATGGCATTTACATATAAGAGGATACTTGGGGGGGGAAGGGTTGCGATGAGTGTGAAAGGGAAGAGTGTTTCAAAAGAAGAGAGTAGCCTGTAGTCTGCAAGAGTTGTAGTCCATATTTTAAATGTAGAACAGCCTAAAGAAAACTATGTGGTGGTGTTACATTTTTCTTGTAGCACTTAGAGTGAATTCTATAAAGCTCTGCGCTCAGGGGAGATTATCTAAGTATGTTTTCGACACTAACATTAACTTTGATTTTAACATATCTGCATTATACCTACTATTTGCTGTACTAGGCTTTGAAAACATGATGTCAACGGTAGGAGTCAATCAGAAAACGAAGGGGCCAGCTACACATGTTTTAGGAACAAGAGTTTTGTATATGAACAATAATCTAAATCAATAAGAGAAATTTTCCTAACACACTAGCCATAGTTCAATATTTTAGAAGCCTTAAAGAGATATGAAACCCAGAAATGTTCTTTTGTGATCCAGACAGAACATATAATTTTAAAAAAGTTTCCACTTTACTTCAAATTGTCTTCATTCCCATGTTATTCTTTTTTGAAAAGATACATAGGTAGGTGCTCCAGACACTGAGGCTACACCTCTGCTTTTCAACAAAAGATACTAAAAGACCAAAGAAAAATTGCTCTATCTAAATCATGAAAGAAAAACATGGGGTTTCATGTCCCTTTAAAGTAATATAAAACAGTTTGCTTCATTGTAGTAATAAAAATAGCACTAAGCTATCATTGCAAGGTGTATTATTAATAATTTTAAAAGGGTTTAACTGTTATTTCTTTCTTTTTTTTAACTTCATTTGTGCAGTCTTTTACTTCCTGTAACAGACCCATAAGGGGGCTGTGTTCTCTACAGGAAGGCAGCTTGATGTTATAAATTGTCTCACGCAACAAGATCTGGCTTACTGTTGGGTAAATGCTAGAGAAATAGGTCAGTTTCATACTCAGGATGCAGCATGACACTGAGAATTTCTAAGAGCTGATTTTGCAACAAAACAAGTAAAGTTGTTAGCTGTTTTTATTTTTACATACAGGTAGCCCTCAGTTTACTCTGGGCTTCTGTTCCTGAAGGAATAGTTGTTGTTTTTTTTTTTTTTTTTTTTAAAAAGTAATAATAATAACACACACACACATATAATTCATTAATAAGCAGTAGAGAGTTCTGTTTAACAGCCAGCATGGAAAAATATTCTTAATATGTTACTGCTCTTTTATATGCATGATATACATTTTTTATTGTTCACTGTACTTGCCCTTTTTCAAAAGGAAACAAAGGGTAAACTACACAGTATTACAGTGCTGTACTATAAATGCAGATAGCAAAACTCTTCTGCAAATCTTTTGTTTTCAGCTAAGAAGCCTGTGGAACAACTTCCTCAATAGTGGTCACATGATCACTTGGAACAGGCACTATTGTGAAACGATGCAAAACGAGGGCTACCTGTATAAATGTATTTTTTAACTAAAGAAGCACTGTTTTATAGACTTTTAATGGCCACATTTTAATTTATTGATATTAAACACACAAATAACATGTTCAGTGGCACAGTGTTCTCCCCTCCAGAGGGCTTATTTGAGTTATAACCACCGTGTTTACCCATCCACTAAAAGTGTCCAAAGCACATCTTTTCAGTTATACCTTTTCTGGGGCCACAAAACTACGGTACACATTCTCAGTTCTTCTTTTTCCCTAGGCCTGGAATATCTAGTATAGAGGGCAGCATATGGCCCATGGGCCCTCAGTTGGCCATCTCTAATTGAAACAATTGGAAACCATGGATACATTTTTAGGAGACATGGCTCCTTAATTTCCGAGGTTTGACAAGCCCCAAAGTATATATATATATATATATATATATATATATATACATACATATAATTCATTGCTTTATTATTCTGTTTGAAGAGCTTCTAATATGGCTTGTATCCTCTTTGAAAATCATTCTCATTGCAAAACAAATAATAGCAATTCTATCCATAGAAAACAAAAACAGATATGCACATGTAAATATCAGATCTCTAATTCTTTAGCAAGGTAAGTGCCACAAACCAGCACAGATCAAAAAACATACACATTGGATCCAGACAGAAAACAAAGGATGAGCTGGTAACAGAGAACTTGCACCCTGAGACGTAGACAAAAAAGTTGGATGTGGGCAGAAGGAGCACAGGAGGGTTTCACTGTGGCCCCTGAACCTCAGGGTACATAAGATGTATTTATTTGTGTTATATAAATCTTTCAATACACTTTATTTTTTATTGCCTTTTTATTCCAGTGACGCCGAGCCATTATAGAAATATGAATAGACATCAGCAAAGCAATTTGACAAGAGTGCCATGAATTGGTTAAAAATGCAGCTTATGTGCCTGTCATGTTATCAGTTTGTCTTCTTCCATCCTACCCAACGTTATCGGGTTAGGCTTTGCTGGCAAGATGCCTTTCGGCACTCCCACCACCTCTGTGCCAAGGAAGAATTAAGATAATAATGAAAGACAAAAAAGAACACTAAGATAAAAGAAACATTTCACTGAAATAAATACAATCCTTTTGCAAAAAATGCCCTTCCCCTGGCAACAGGGGGCCACAGAAGTGTCTATTTTTTCCATTCTTCTTTTTTATCATTAGTGCAAAGCTCTGAAAAGCATAAACAAGATGGAGGGCGTTAGTCAAAACAGTCACGAGTGAGTCGTCAAGGAAACAAAAAGGCTTTCTGTATTTATTTAGTTCCTGCACCGATAAGGAGGAGTCTTTGTGCTCATAATTTCACACACATCAGAAAGGAGATGCCACGCTGAGTGCAGGCTGACACAGCTTGTCTTGAATTGCCACGGGACTGCCTCTCGCCTATTAACCCTTGAGATGCCATGAGAGACTTTCTGCAATGTATTGTTATGAAACAAACCTTTAATTGCTTCTCTTAGAAGTGCATTATCAAGCCAGAAATTATTAGAACCGAATGCAATAATGTGGTTTAATCATTCTTATAAGGTAATCTTTTAGCCCCTTGGCTGCCAAAGATGGCTGCAGACCCCAGCTGTCCAATATGCTGAAGCTCTCTCCAGAGCCAAGGGGCTAACTTCAAACTTCAAACAAATATTACATTTAGAAAACTGATATAGCTTACAACACAGACAGTCTGAGAAAAATATTCAGAGGCAATGAATACTGACAGCAGTATCCATAAACAAACTGTAAGACTGAACAAGGGCAGAGCAATAAATTATCACAAAGAAAACACACTAGAATAACAGGTGAAATTTTTAAGCTTCAGATCAGTTTCTAATAAAAATATATGCTGAAATCTATGTGTGTGTATACACAAACACAAGCACACACACACACCCAAACCTACACACACACACATACACATACATAAATATACATAAGCACACACATACATATACACACACAAACACAAGCATACACACACACCCAAACCTACACACAAACACACACACATACATATACACACAAACACAAGCATACACATACATAAATATACATGCACACACACAAACACACACAAACACAAGCATACACACACCCAAACCTACACACAAACACACACACATACATATACACACAAACACAAGCATACACATACATAAATATACATGCACACACACAAACACACACATACATATACATACACAAACACAAGCATACACACACACCCAAACCTACACACAAACACACACACATACATAAATATACATAAACACACACCCAAACCTACACACAAACACACACACATACATAAATATACATAAACACACACATACATATACACACAAACACAAGCATACACACACATCCAAACCTACACACAAACACACACACATACACAAACATAAATATACATAAACACACACATACATATACACACAAACACAAGCATACACACACACCCAAACCTACACACACACACACACATACACAAACATAAATATACATAAACACACACATACATATACACACAAACACAAGCATACACATACATAAATATACATGCACACACACAAACACACACATACATACACAAGCATACACACAAACACACACATACACATACATACACAAGCATACACACAAACACACACACATACACAAACATAAATATACATAAACACACACATACATAAATATACATGCACACACACAAACACACACATACATATACACACAAACACACACATACACAAACATAAATATACATGCACACACACAAACACACACATACATATACATACACATACATATACACACACAAACACAAGCATACACACACACATACACAAATATAAATATACATATACACACACACAAACACAAGCATACACATAAGCATACCCACACACACAAACACATACACAAACATAAATATACATGCACACCCATACATATACTGTACACATACAAACACAAGCATACACACAAACATACACACACAAACATAAATATACATGCACACACACAAACACACACATACATATACACACACATACATATACACACACAAACACAAGCATACACACACACATACACAAATATAAATATACATATACACACACACAAACACAAGCATACACACACACATACACAAATATAAATAAACATATACACACACACAAACACAAGCATACACATAAGCATAAGCATACACATACACACACACAAACACATACACAAACATAAATATACATGCACACACATACATATACTGTACACATACAAACACAAGCATACACACAAACATACACACACAAACATAAATATACATGCACACACAAACACACACAAACACAAGCATACACACACACATACACAAATATACATATACACACACAAACACAAGCATACACACACACACACACACACATAAACACAAGTATACACACATACATATATACACATACATATACACAAATATACATATACACACACAAACACAAGCATACACACACACATAAACACAAGCATACACACATACATATATACACACAAACACAAGCATACACACACAAACATAAATATACATGCACAAACACACACATACATATACACACACAAACACAAGCATACACACACACAAACATAAATATACATGCACAAACACACACATACATATACACACACAAACACAAGCATACACACACACATAAACACAAGCATACACACATACATATATACACATACATATACACACACAAACACAAGCATACACACACAAACATAAATATACATGCACAAACACACACATACATATACACACACAAACACAAGCATACACACACACAAACATAAATATACATGCACAAACACACACATACATATACACACACAAACACAAGCATACACACACACAAACATAAATATACATGCACAAACACACACATACATATACACACACAAACACAAGCATACACACACACAAACATAAATATACATGCACAAACACACACATACATATACACACACAAACACAAGCATACACACACAAACATAAATATACATGCACAAACACACACAAACACAATCATACACACAAACACATACACAAATATACATGCACACACATAAACATACATACACACACATACACACAAATAGACATAAAAACACACACACACACACTTACACACAAACATACATACACACAGACACAAAAATACACAAGCACACATACAGAAGATAGAAAATGTAGTACATGATTAAGGCGAAGGTTTATGAAAATACAATCTCAATCTCCACAGCTGTGGTTAGACTGGAGAGAAAGATCCGTTAAAAATCAGGCCTGAACTATGCATTTAGCAGTATGAGTATATGACTCGCTACACTGTGCTTAAATCTTGTAAAGCATACAGAGCACTGCACGCATCCTATTATCAATAGAACCAGCAAATTAACAAACTCAACATTAAATGTCACCATAAAATCTTCGAGTATAAAAAAATAAAACTATGCTGTAATATGCATTCATTTTTGTGTAGCTCTAAAATAATCATATAAAAGTGCAAAAACAGAAAGGCTTTACTATATTAGAGCATTTTATTATTGCATGCATATACCTATGTGTTGTGTTTAACCCCTGCAAAGCTGAACACATCTGATGAGCTATTTTTTTTTAATAAAAAAACTATAATGCCCTCTTATTTTGCGGGCATTTGTGGCACTTTTTTTTAGAAAATTAACCAGAGATCTTATCTCTGGTTAATTTTCAGAGCGCTACTTCTAATGGCTGGTTAATTATCACATGCCCGCTCTCCACTTGTAATCTAGCCCTGAATTGGGTGAACCAATTAAAAGTCATTCATGTGCATCACCAATCAGCAGCTAGTTTCAAGTAGTGCATTGCTGCTCCTGAGCCTACCTATGTATGCTTTTCAACAAACTATACCAAAAGAACAAAGAAAATTAGATAACAGAAGAAAATTGGAAAGTTTTTTTTTGTTTTCTTTATTTGCATCATTTAAGGTTTTTTTTCATTAAAATCCTTTTTTCGATATTCCTTTAAAACACTGGTTTTCAAACCTGTCCCCAGGCCTCCCCATGCCACATTTTGAGGATATCCGAACTAGAGCACAGGTGAACTAATCAGCTGATTAGTAAACATGGTTATTTTACCCGCTCTCATCCAAGGTAATCCTGAAAACCTGGCCTGTTGGAGAGGCTTGAGGACAGGTTTGAAAACCAGTGCTTTAAACCAAGGGCTCCAAACTTGTTTTTTCTGTATGAAGGGCCCATCATGAATGGCAGGCATAACTAAGAGTCAATAACTGGCCTGAAACTGTCTTCTTTCAACCCATCATGTGGAGTAAATAAAAGATTTTCTACGCTACAATGGATTCTACTTTTTCTTTGGATAATACATGGGAGGTAACAGTCCCAAGATTCTGTGCCTCTAACTGTTGGATGCTGTCTACTGGTATACACATTTGAGCGTTGACAAACTCAGTCATTACCGTTCGTTATCGACAGCTTACATTATTGGCGCTATATGTGACATGTGCCCATCCTGGTTTTCTGATCACATTCCAAATTCTTGATATAAGAGACTTTAAACACTTAGGGCCAGCATACGAGTGTCACTCTAATAGTTACGCGAAAGTGAAAAGGGGTTTATTGTGGCTGTTTGCGTCAGGCTTAGCTCTCGTATTACAAGTTGAAAGTAAATGCGATCGCTTGAGCACAATTGAAGTTAAAGCACGTCGGAAAAGTTAAATCATATTTATGCAATATTCATATTTAATAAAGTGCTATACTATGTATTTACTGTAAATATTTCACATAGCAGAATATGTTCTATGTATTTTTAAGTCTGTGAACCCTAACTTGTTCTCTGTTTGTTTGATTATTAGCTTGCATTTGTGTGCGTGGCTGTAGTTGTGAGGCTGTATTAGGGACTCAGGTATGTGGAAGAGACCTTGACGTGGTACCTGGGCTTGTCCCATTTGGCCAAATGCGGTAACTAACTCTTCCAGTTTTGCTTTTAATCCTAGCTGAGAGCTTGTAAGCGAGTGCTGGACTTTGTTTTATGTGTGTGCTGCAGTGTCTGTATATATCTATACCTATATATAATCATCTATACATATAGGTATAAATATGTTGACAAAAAACAATCATATATATATATAGAAATATGTACTTATGAATAAAAAGAACATATTCTGCTATGTGAAGAACATTGGATTGCGCACGAGTAGGGTGTTTTCCACTTTTTTGCTCCATTGACTTTTATGGGGGAATACTTTTAAGGCACGCAAAATCCTAACTTCGGCTTTTTGCACGCTTCAGGTTAGCATATGAGTGAAAACATTTTACTTTCAACTTGTAATATGAATCATACCTGACGCCCAATAAGAAAAGTTAGTGCACGAGTCAGTGTTAAAGGGACAGTCAACACCAGAATTTTTGTTGTTTAAAAAGAAAGATAATCCCTTTATTACCCATTCCCCAGTTTTGCACAACCAACACAGTTATATAAATACACTTTTTACCTCTGTGATTACCTTATATCTAAGCCTCTGCAAACTTCCCCCTTATTTCAGTTCTTTTGACAGACTTGCTTTTTAGCCAATCAGTGCTCACTCCAAGGTAGTTTCACGTGAGCTCAATGTTTTCTAAATGAAACACATGAACTAATGCCCCCTAGTTGTCAAAATGTATTCAGATTAGAGGCAGTCTTCAAGGTCTAAGAAATTAGCATATGGACCTCCTAGAATTAGCTTTCAACTAAGAATGCCAAAAGAACAAAGCAAAATTTGTGATAAAAGTAAATTGGAAGTATTTTAAAATTACATGCCCTATTTAAATTATGAAAGTTTTTTTGGACTTGACTGTCCCTTTTAATACTGTTCCACTTGTAATCTGGCCCTTAATAAATGCTAGATAGACTAATACATTCAAAACAAAGATAAGTATAATAATATGGAGAGGTATTTTTTTTTTTAAATGTTTATTAATTGTTCTAACGTTGAAAAAAAAACTTGTGGAGTTTTAGAGGGCGCTGCAATGTTGTAACCTATGTTTCCTTCTCTGCCATGGGAAGGCTACACATGTTATTAGAGTGTGCAACCAATCACTGCATGAAATATAGATGTGTTGAATATATGCACTTTCACTTTTAACATGACATGTGAATGTCCACTGTTCTTAGAATTCAATAACAGGAAAGGGGGGGGATACATAATAATAATAAATTGCAAAGTAATTTTACTATATATAATGAAACATTTTATATAATAATCTCAAAGGGCAAGATTACAAGTCCGGCATTATGATATGGTATATAGTCCTCTGGCAATCACTTTCTATTGCACAGCTACAAGTCTTGAAAAATCCCAATTGCGCGCGCGCATTCGCCTTTTAAGAAACAATCCTTTCCGTGCTCGAAGAGCTGTACTTAACAATTTTGCGCAATAGAAAGGTTTCACAAAACACTTAAAAAATACATTACAGAGTACAGTTACACTGTCTAATAAAAATTATTTTAAATGGAGATAATGAAAGTATTTTACATTACAATCTTATGCACATTAAACAATATCTCAGAGGAAAATTCACATATAGATCTCGAGATATCTAGACATATATACGTATATATATATATATTCATATACATATCTTGCTACTATATATCAGTCCAAAACTCACCACATATATAGAGAAATATTTATTTATAAATAAAGAGAACATTTTCCGTTACGAAAACATTTTCGCAATATGAAATATTCGCATTTTCATGTACACTTTTCAAGAATAATACGCAAGCATTTTACGCAACATATAAGGGGTTTTAAGTTTTTTTTTTTTCCATTTGTCTTCTCCATTGACTTCTATGAGGAATACGTGAACGTGCGTGCAATTTGGCTGTTTGGATTATGCGGCTTAATGCGCACGCAAAATAAATTATATTGCAACTTGTAATAGCTGTGCAACCCCAAATACGAAAAAACCTTGTAATCTTAACCAAAGTGTTTAAAGGTCCCTTTAATTACACAATTATGAAGCCCTTTTTCAATTAAAGAGGCAGTCTACTTGAAAATGTTTATTGCTTAAAAAGATAGATAATCCCCAGTTTTGCAGTATCTAATGCCCTGCAGACTGCTCTGCATTTTAGACAATCAGTGCTGGTTCTTGTACAACCATTATGATTCTCCACGGGAGTGAGCACAATGTTATCTACAGTACATGGCATACATGAACTAACACTATCTGGCTGTGGTGCAAGATTGTAAAAAGCTTAAAACAAACGTGCCCTGCAGGGGCTTAGAAACAGGAAATCTTAGAGGTTATAAAGTATATTAATATAACAATGTTGGTTATGCAAATCTGGGGATGCAGTAGTAAAGGTGATATCTATATTTTTAAACAATAAAAAAATCAAGTAGGCTGCCCATTAAAGAGACATAAAACCCAGAATAATTATTTTATAATTCAGATAGAGTACATAAAAACAAAACAAAAAAACAATTTACTTCTATGATCAAATTTACTTTGTTCTCTTTGCTTCCTTTGTTGAAAATCAAGTAGAAAGGTTTATGAGCGTACATGTGACTAGAGCGATATATGGCAGCGGTTTTAGAACATTTACATGAACAGTAGGTGGGAAAATTGTTTCCTGTCATGTAGTGCTCCTGAAGTGTGCATACTAACTATCTAGATATCTCTTCAACAAAGAATGCCATGACAATTAAGTAAATATGATTTCAGGTGTAAATTAAGTTAGTTTTTAAAAAATGGAAGCTCTGTCTGAATAACAAAATACTTTTTTGGAGTTTCATGTCCCATATTTTCCCAGCTAAAAGGACTTGATAAACCTTGGAGAACCCTTTTCAGTTTTGCGCTCTCATTATTATTTTGGCCTGCTTTTCTCATAATTGTATTCCTCCCAAAGAACCCTGAAACTCCTACATACTGCACAGTGATTTAATGTCCCCAAGTACAACCTCACGCTCTCCAAATTTAGGCTACAAAAAAATCCAATGAATAAAAAACACAGTAGAAAAATACTACATTCTTTATATTGGTGTTTAAAACAATATGGTAAAGAAAAGTACTCCCCTCTCAATTTCAGGGCTGCCATCCCAAAACCGTTCCAATAATTGTGCTTTTTAAGGAGGCTCTGGTCCACAAGTGGTTTGTAGCTTGCTGGAATACGATGTCTCAAGATTCCATAGAATGCATACTCTTCTTTTGACTCTATGGAGAAATTCGCAATAATGTAGTCTGCTAACCCAGGAAGGATGCCAATCGGAGTGTAAATGTAAAACGATTAGCTTCTTTGTTAAAAACCAGGATATAGCTCATTTGTATTCAAATATGTGATAATACAGGCTTTTTTTGCTCAACGCGTTTCTACAGACTACAATGTCTTCTTAAAGGGCTTAAAATCCACAACATACATAATAGTAGCTAAATAGAAACACAATTTTCAAATGTTTAGGTTACACAAGACTCTTTGGGCTTGATGATTCACATAGATTAACAGCTGTAAAGCTAACATTTGCCTTTATAAAGCTCCCTGCACTAACAAGACTTGTTAGATAATCTCGCCAGCGCAAGAGCTTTATTGTCACCAAGCCCTTTATGTTAAATGAGGTAATAGGTCCAAAAATCTATTTTAATTTGCATTTATCTAAAAGAAATGAATGTATTATCTAAACAGCAGTTATTATGCCATTTAAAGATGGAAACAGATGGATATTTGACAAGGTGCGATTTAAAAAAAAGAATCTTTGCGCAAGATGTGACTTTATTTCATATGTTATGATAGAGGAAGAGAACACAATAACAGACTGCTTTCAATCATACAAAGCAAACTTCAGTCTTCCATTTAATCGAACAAGGCTGCTAGGTTTGAGGGGGTTTTTTTTGGCCAGAAATGGTTACGTGACTTTTAGAAAACGTTTATCATATAGCATCACTTATACATATTTAATCGGTATGGAAGTCAAAATGAAACCTCCATGTTTCAGATAGTGTGCGCAATAGTGAAAAATAATGACAATTTATTCTATAATAACATATCTGTCTTTATCTTAGTATTCTTATTGAAATCTAGCCCTTTCTATGAGAACATACTGATGTATGTGCATGTGTCTTGAGCTGCTATACTGAAGTAGTGTCTGTAACAATGTACAAATAGTGCTCAAGAGATGTGCACGCTCATAAGTGTACCTCAATATGCTCTTTATGGAAAGGTGCAGTTTCAACAAAGGATACCAGGTAAGTTTGATCATGGTAGTAATAAGGAGAATCATGAAAGTTTAAGTGATCTGCCTACAGTAAACTGAAAAATAAACTCTTATTGAAAACTAAAAAACCTGCTATAATGGAGAACATCAAAAAGGCTTTTTTTAAAACAATGCAAATACATGCTTGTGCTTGAAGATGAAGTAAGGTCATGTAAGAGTTAATAGTTGTACTTTCCAGTTACTCTACGCAACAACTTTTCAGGTAGTTTATAAAACGGGCTCCTAGTCCAGTGTGATTAAAGAAATAAACGTATTATGGCACCTGACAACAGCGATTCGATATAACTAGTATAGCCATGAGTCTAGCTATAATTTTTATAATTAGAGATAGCGCTTAAGCTTAAGAAATAAAATGGCTGCCAGCTCTCGCAAGATCGGACATCTAATCTATTGTTGAAAATATGTATTATGTAATCAAATAACATTTTCTCACAACAGCATCCTACTATTAGAAAAATAGCCCAGAGTTTACTTCTGATTTCCAAGGACCACCAATCTGCCTGCTTGTTAGTAAACACGCATTAGTTTTCAAAATACTCTTTCCTTAATGGATATAAAGCTTGAAACTTCAAAAGCCAGTTTATCTGGTTTAGTGTGATTCAATGTTTTGTTGATATCAAAATATCCACTTTAGATGAAAGGGAAAGTACAAAATCTGTGTCTACTCCACCAAAACTAAAATCATTCATGTATGAGACCCTTTAATGGAAAGAGAAGAGTTACCTATTTAAAATGAGGGATGACATGGTCCTCTAGATATAACATCATTGTCAGAAAATGATAAACACTCAATCCTCTAGAAATTAAAGTGAATGTAAATTTTGATGCTAAAGTGCCCGGTTTTAAAAAATTTGATTAAAAACAGGGGCACTTTAATTCATCAAAATTTACATTTCCCTCCTGTTGTGAAAAAACTTACCTTTTAATCTTGACAGCAGCTCCAGCTTCCTCCACCCATTGCAAAGCCTCTTCCTGGGTCTAAAATGAGGATTCCGGCTTCCTCCAATCACAGCGTTGAATCAGACACTGATTCCCCGGGGGGAAGCCGTGATTGGAGGATGACCTATCCATCATTTCTGACATCAGAAATGGCTTGCGATGACCGGAGGAAGCTGGAGCTGCTGTCAAGTTTAAAAGGTAAGTTTTTTTCACAACAGGAGTTATATGTAAATTTTGATGAATTAAAGTGCCCCTGTTTTTAATCGAACTTTTAAAAACCAGCACTTTAGCATCAATGTTTACATTCACTTTAACAGAAATAAAATGGAGTGAGCAAGAAACTGTGCCAACTCTTACCAAAAATAATTTACCAATAGAGAACACTTTATTAGGATTAGCCTTTTCTTTTCAAAGACGCCTATTTTAGGATTAGCCTTTTGTTTTAAATGCTGGATTATATGACCTTCTGCATCAGTCTTTTTCAACTTCAGTCCTCAAAGCATAGCAACTGGCCAGATTTTCATGATATCTAAACTAGAGCACAGGTGAAATAATCAACCTGTGCTCTAGTTCAGTTATCATGAAAACCTGGCCTGTTGGTATGCTTTGCGGACTGGAGTTGAAAAACACTGTTCTAGATCTATATGGTTAAAGAAAGTGGCAATTAATTAAACTTGCTAGATCAGGGGCCACATTACATTATTCTCGCACATATGCGAACGATAACACCTCAAAATAAAATTATAATCACATTTTTAATTCAAAATTACATTGCAATTGTGTACACGTTCCATCATTTAAAATGGTTATATGTGCTATATTTGTATGTTTTCATTCAGCCAGGAAACAGCTGACATGAATTGAGCATGTGCAAAAAATGAGCATGCAAGGAGTCAATATAAAAAGCAATATGGTATTTTATAGAGGTTAAAACTGTTGACATAGAAAAAAATCCTACAAAATCTGGTTGCAGACTGATTGTCTCAATGAAAACTATTAGTTGAGTCAGCAGGAGGAAAAGTCCTCTTTTTACAGAGGAAGATGTTTCAAGGGCTTTATCAAACATAAAAACATAAATTATGCTTACCTGATAATTTCCTTTTCTTCTGATGGAAAGAGTCCACAGCTGCATTCATTACTTTTGGGAAATAAGAACCTGGCCACCAGGAGGAAGCAAAGACACCCCAGCCAAAGGCTTAAATACTCCTCCCACTCCCCTAATCCCCCAGTCATTCTGCCGAGGAACAAGGAACAGTAGAAGAAATATCAGGGTGAAAGGTGCCAGAAGAATATAAGGACGCCCCACATAAAATTACGGGTGGGGAGCTGTAGACTCTTTCCATCAGAAGAAAAGGAAATTATCAGGTAAGCATAATTTATGTTTTTCTTCTTAAATGGAAACAAAACATAAAAACATAAATTATGCTTACCTGATAATTTCCTTTTCTTCTGATGGAAAGAGTCCACAGCTGCATTCATTACTTTTAGGAAAACAATACCCAAGCTATAGAGGACACTGAATGCCAAGATGGGAGGGTACAATAGGAAAAACACCAATGACACTGACTCACAGTCAGTCCAGAAGTCAAACTAGAAACTGCAAACGTACTCGACTGAGCCAACAGTCCTCCAGGAGACACCGTTGCCCAACAGACAGTCCCCCAACGCTCACCCCCCACAAATGGGACAAGGCAAAGGAGAACCGAGTAAACCGAAAGGTCCCCTAATACAAAAAAGAACACCATCAAGAGTGAGCCCAGCTCACAGAGACCCAAAGGGACCCAAACAGGGAAAGGAGGCCACGCATATACCAAGCGAAACCCGGGAGAAGACCAGGCATATAGACAGAACAGACGTCTCTCCATTATCCTCCAAGCACGGAATGCAACTGAAGAGGCAAAGTCCTCCCAGTGTCTGACCAAAGAATACCAAGGCAATCGACTATGAAAAAGTGTGTAATACACCCAGGTGAAAAACCCCAAGTTTGAGAACACAGAGTCCATAACAGGACGACACAGAGGGTACTTGCGAGGAAGAAGAAGCAGTCAAGCAAGAAACAGACCGCAAAAGCAACCCCCGTAAAGAGGGCACGCTCCAGGCAACCTAAATCGGCGGACCTACACACAGGTCCCTAAAAAAGGGGAACACAAAACTCCCGAAAAGGAGAGTATACGCTCAGAACCCGAAGGAAGAGTAAACCCTCTTCTGAAAATAATGGAGCAAGTTGAAAAGAAAATCTATACCTTAGCAGACTGAGCTAACAGGATAGACTCAACAAGCTCACACATCCAGAGGAGACTGCGACCCGAACGCAGTGCCGTAGACCGCTCGGCCATCCTGACCTGCAGACCCACACCCAGCTGGACCAACCCAGCCTCAGGGATCCAAGACAGGGGAACAAATAATCCCGAAACAGGTACAGGAACAAGCGTAAAGATAGCACAGCCATCCCCACAGAGTACAAGTACAACCTACTCTGAAAACAGACAACAAGGCCATAGACCTAAGGATATATCAAAATAAAGGCCCAACAAGTCTGACTTGGAGCCAGCAAGACCCCAGGGGAACCAACCCCACCTTTCCGCCTCCCATCCAGGAGAAGCCACAAGCAAGGACTCCATCTCCATAGGGAGGAGAATATCCCATAAAAAGAAAAGGGATGATGCCAGAAGGACAACTGCTCATGGCCTGAAGCCACCAGCTAATGGGAAGATAAATTCCCAACACAGATGTCCTTGAAAAGGACCCCCCTACAAGTAGCTTGCCAAGCAGAGGCACACCAACTCATTTGCCTGCAGAGTAGGAAATCCACAGGAACACTGGTAAGCTGACCAGGGGAATGCAACCCTAAGGCGCACCAGAAATTGGACATCCAGCGCCAGCAGCTGGGTATGCACCAACAACCCTTGAGGCGCAAGCCACACAGCTAACCACTAGATGACATGGGCTACTCTTGTGGTAAAGAGTAAAACATACTCTGAAAACCTGGCTAATGACCCGGTCAGGTAAATGGAGCAAGGAAATAGCCCAAGTTCCCACAAACGTGGAACACCCCAACCAGCCCTGAGATCCAAGATTCTAAAACCACCCAAAACTGGGTCAGGAAAAAGGTCAACCGAAGCTTCAGCAACTGGAAGTCTCAGGGAGAAAAACAGGTCCAGGCACCTAATAGTTCAAGCAAACCTTACCCTAGAACTAAACATTCCAACTGGCCAAAAAGCCAGACACAAGGGATATGGATGTATATCCAGAGAATCCGGATAGCGAGAAGAACTCAAAAGCCCTGTCCAAAAGAAGGAACAAGCCCTATCTAAAGTCAGACGCTCCAAGGAGCAAGGCTAGAAGTCATATGAATATACTTCTCAAAGCCTCACGACAACCAAGGGATACCTTGAGGTAAAAAAATCCTACTAGCAGGATCAAGCCCAAAAGGACAAATCCAGAGGCCTAAAAATGAAGGCCAAACCGCTCAACTGCGGTAAAGGGGCGTTAAGCCCTCCAAGCCTCCACTACATGGGGAAGGCTCTAGGTTCTGATGAAATCAGATGTCAGATAGAGTGACGCAGCAGGAAACTCCCCTGCCCGGCCATCTATGACTGAAGGCTATAAGGACTGAAACAATCCTTCCCGCCTCATGGACCCACAGGTCATCTCGAATACTTAGTTGAACATGATAACCTGAGCACTCTGCGCTTCTACCGAACCAGCCGAGCAGAAGAGCGCCACGTGTCTGAAGAGTCACAAGACCGAACAAACCCAACAGGACCAGTCTGCACCTAGGGTCCTAACCGGCAAGCTGCATAAATTCTCCCTCATAGGGGAAAAAAACAAAAAATAGACATGTTTAACATAGGACTAACATGTCAAAAACAACTTCCGAAGAAGTAATAAAGAGCATCAATCCCAGAAGGTTCCCGAAGGAAACAAAAACAAATAAAAAAACATCCCATCGGATATAAATAAAATATAAGGCAACCCGGAGGTTAACGCCCAAAAAGACACAGGCCTACCCACAGGACCAGCCAAACAGAGCCCTATCTTTCAAAAACTAGGAAAGATCTCAAACAAATGACAATCAGGAGAGTACCTCATACCCAAATGTCTAATGAGGTGCACCATTCGAATTAGCAGACATAAAATCCCCGTATCTGGTAACGGTAGGGTCATTAAATAACTGAAAAACATGTCTGAGCAATATGCGAAGTTGCGCAATCTTGTAACGAAAGGCACAACACTCAGGGACAGTTACACCCGCGGGGAACTGTAGAGACCCTCCCCAAAGCGGAAGGCCCGGGACAATAGGGCACGAGCACATTCTCAAAGAAGCAAAAACGTGCTGCAACCTCTGGGGGGAATACGCCACCCTGCATGGAGGAATCAAAAACTGTGTTACGCGCATGTGTAGAAGTATGAATATTGGTAGGGAACTTGCCTCTCGGAGGACAGGACCCCCAGAGGCGGATGGCTCAGCAGTCCCTTGATTCCCCGAGCCAGAGGAACAAGGCGCTCTAAAATGGCATACGGAACAAACTGGTCGACATGTGTCAATGTCGATCAAAGTGTTTCTGGCGAGCCTGCAGGCTCGCCAGAAACACGGGTCCTCAAGCTCCACCCGGAGCTTCATAAATGGGCCCCCATATCTCCAGAAGGATATAAATAAATTAGAAACTGTCCAAAGGAGGACTTCTAGAATGTTACATAGTCTAAAATATAAAACATACAAAGAAAGATTATTTGATATAAATATATATATATAATATATAGTTTAGAGGAGAGAAGGGAAAAGGCAACATGATAGAAAACTTCAAATATATGAAGGGACTTAATAAAGTAAAAGCTAAAGGCATTTTCCACAAAAAAAGAAATACCAAAACAAGGGGGTCATCATTTTAGATTAGAAGGTAGCAGATTCAGGAAGCTTTTTTTTTACAGAAAGGGTGGTGGATTCATGAAATAAACTTCCAATAATGGTGGTAAACAGGAACTGTAAAATAATTAAAAAATTCCTGGGACATGCATAAGGCTATCGTAAGAAGAGAGTAACATGTAATATGGGTAGACTTGATGGGCCTTTTGGTTGTTATCTACAGTCAAATGCTATGTTTCTATAAAAACAACAGATGATTCTTGGTTTTCAAAAATGGATAAAAATGCTTCAAATTTTAAAATCCATGAAAACCCATTCAACACAGTTTGCACAATACTTCTAATAGGAATATAATCAATCCAAATATCACCTACTATCCGCAAGTATCCTTCTTTATTAGAGGAGAATCCCAAAACCTATTTTTTCATTTAAAGGGACACTGTAAAATGTGTTTCCCAAAACAAAAGTTTTTTTCTAAAAATAGAATGAAGAAAATGATGTTCCTCAACAGAATATAACAACTTTTAATTACAGTTATAGAGTCCTTTTAAAAAAGGAATTTTCATTTTTTAGCTATATAGTGCAAGATGGTTCAACCACTTAAATTTATATTTTAGTTTAGATGTTTAGGGTGTCAGTCTTAGAGTTTATTTTACCTAGAATAGGACAGACATTTATACAAGTAAATTAATATATTAAACTCTAGCTTAATAGCCTCACCATAATCTACCCTAGAGAGTCTTTGGAACTATTTTTCATTACCAACTGCCAGGCTCTTGGCCCAGGCCACCTACACTTGCACATGTAATACAAAAAGGTCCTTTATCAGAATATCATTAATACAATTGTTATTCCATTTGGAAAGTCTGAATTCTTTTTTCACCACCTGTCTGATTCAAGGGCATCTTCTCTGATAAGTCCAATTTTCAGCTTTGCCCAACATCTGGTCGCCTAATGGTTAGACAGAGACCTGGAGAGGCCTACAAGCCACAGTGTCTCGCACCCACTGTGAAATTTGGTGGAGGATCGGTGATGATCTGAGGGTTCTTCAGCAAGGCTGAAATCAGGCAGATTTATCTTAGTAAGGACCCATGAATCAAGCTAAGTACAAGGTTATCCAGGAAGAAAACTTGCTTCCTTCTGCTCTAATAATGTGCCCCAACTCTGAGGATTGTTTTTAACAGCAGGATAATGCTCCATGCCACACAGCCAGGTCAATCAAGGTGTGGATGGAGTACCACCAGATCAAGACCATCTCATGGCCAGCCCAATCTCCAGACCTGAACTCAATTGAAAACCTCTGGAATGTGATCAAGAGGAAGATAGATGGTTACAAGCCATCAAATAAAGCCGAGCAGCTTGAATGTTTATGGCAGGAGTGGCATAAGGTCACCCAAAAGCAATGTGAAAGACTGGTGGAGAGCATGCCAAGATGCATGAAAGCTGTTATTGAAAATCAGGGTTATTCAACCAAATATTGATGTCTGAACTCTTGCTAACTTAAAAAAAAATCAGTATTGTGTTATTTAAAAATTAAAATGAACTTTTCATTTTCTTTGCATTATTCAACATCTGAAAACACTGCATCGGTTTTGTTATTTTGACCAGTTGTCATTTTTTGCAAATAAATACTCTAAATTATAATATTGTTATTTGGGAGAGATGTCAGTAGTTTATAGAATGAACACAATTTTAATTTGATTTAAACACATATCTAAATAAATAGTAAAACCAGAGAAACTGGTAATTTTGCAGTGATCTCTTAATTTTTTCCAGAGGTGTGTATATACAGTTGTGCTCATAAGTTTACATACCCTGGCAGAATTTATGATTTCTTGGCCATTTTTCAGAGAATATGGATGATAACACAAACACTTTTCTTTCACTCATGGTTAGTGTTTGGCTGAAGCCATTTATTTCAATCAACTGTGTTTACCTTTTTTAAATCATAATGACAACAGAAACTACCCAAATGACCCTGATCAAAAGTTTACATACCCTGGTGATTTTGGCCTGATAACATGCCTACAAGTTGACACAAAGGGGTTTGAATGGCTATTAAAGTTAACCATCCTAACCTGTGATCTGTTTGCTTGTAATTAGTGTGTGTGTATAAAAGGTCAATGAGTTTCTGAATTCCTGATCACTTCTTGATTAGAGTTTGAACACTGCTGATTCAACTACCTTTTCCTGCAGATCCTTTGACAATTCTTTTGCTTTCCCCATGACTCAGAATCCAGAAACGTCAGTGTAGCACTGGATGAAAGATGCAAGGGTCCGTTAGGAGTCCAGAAACTCATTGACCTTTTATACACACACACACTAATTACAAGCAAACAGATCACAGGTGAGGATGGTTACCTTTAATATCCATTAAAAGCACTTTGTGTCAACTTGTGTGCATGTTATCAGGCCAAAATCACCAGGGCATTTAAACTTTTGATCAGGGTCATTTGGGTAGTTTCTGTTGTCATTATGATTTAAAAAGAGTAAACACAGTTGATTGATAATAAATGGCTTCAGCCAAACACTAACCATGAGTAAAAACATAATTTATGCTTACCCGATAAATTTATTTCTCTTGTGATGTATCGAGTCCACGGATTCATCCTTACTTGTGGGATATTCTCCTACCCTACAGGAAGTGGCAAAGAGAGCACCCACAGCAGAGCTGTCTATATAGCTCCTCCCTTAGCTCCACCCCCCAGTCATTCGACCGAAGGCTTAGGAAGAAAAAGGAGAAACTATAGGGTGCAGTGGTGACTGAAAGTTTAAAAATAAAAATATACAGGGAGTGCTGAATTATTAGGCAAATGAGTATTTTGACCACATCATCCTCTTTATGCATGTTGTCTTACTCCAAGCTGTATAGGCTCGAAAGCCTACTACCAATTAAGCATATTAGGTGATGTGCATCTCTGTAATGAGAAGGGGTGTGGTGACATCAATGACATCAACACCCTATATCAGGTGTGCATAATTATTAGGCAACTTCCTTTCCTTTGGCAAAATGGGTCAAAAGAAGGACTTGACAGGCTCAGAAAAGTCAAAAATAGTGAGATATCTTGCAGAGGGATGCAGCACTCTTAAAATTGCAAAGCTTCTGAAGCGTGATCATCGAACAATCAAGTGTTTCATTCAAAATAGTCAACAGGGTCGCAAGAAGCGTGTGGAAAAACCAAGGCGCAAAATAACTGCCCATGAACTGAGAAAAGTCAAGCGTGCAGCTGCCAAGATGCCACTTGCCACCAGTTTGGCCATATTTCAGAGCTGCAACATCACTGGAGTGCCCAAAAGCACAAGGTGTGCAATACTCAGAGACATGGCCAAGGTAAGAAAGGCTGAAAGACGACTACCACTGAACAAGACACACAAGCTGAAACGTCAAGACTGGGCCAAGAAATATCTCAAGACTGATTTTTCTAAGGTTTTATGGACTGATGAACTGAGAGTGAGTCTTGATGGGCCAGATGGATGGGCCCGTGGCTGGATTGGTAAAGGGCATAGAGCTCCAGTCCGACTCAGACGCCAGCAAGGTGGAGATGGAGTACTGGTTTGGGCTGGTATCATCAAAGATGAGCTTGTGGGGCCTTTTCGGGTTGAGGATGGAGTCAAGCTCAACTCCCAGTCCTACTGCCAGTTTCTGGAAGACACCTTCTTCAAGCAGTGGTACAGGAAGAAGTCTGCATCCTTCAAGAAAAACATGATTTTCATGCAGGACAATGCTCCATCACACGCGTCCAAGTACTCCACAGCGTGGCTGGCAAGAAAGGGTATAAAAGAAGAAAATCTAATGACAGGGCCTCCTTGTTCACCTGATCTGAACCCCATTGAGAAGCTGTGGTCCATCATCAAATGTGAGATTTACAAGGAGGGAAAACAGTACACGTCTCTGAACAGTGTCTGGGAGGCTGTGGTTGCTGCTGCACGCAATGTTGATGGTGAACAGATCAAAACACTGACAGAATCCATGGATGAGTGTCCTTGCAAAGAAAGGTGGCAATATTGGTCACTGATTTGTTTTTGTTTTGTTTTTGAATGTCAGAAATGTATATTTGTGAATGTTGAGATGTTATATTGGTTTCACTGGTAAAAATAAATAATTGAAATGGGTATATATTTGTTTTTTGTTAAGTTGCCTAATAATTATGCACAGTAATAGTCACCTGCACACACAGATATCCCCCTAAAATAGCTAAAACTAAAAACAAACTAAAAACTACTTCCAAAAATATTCAGCTTTGATATTAATGAGTTTTTTGGGTTCATTGAGAACATGGTTGTTGTTCAATAATAAAATTAATCCTCAAAAATACAACTTGCCTAACAATTCTGCACTCCCTGTATATGCCTGTCTTAAAAAACAGGGCGGGCCGTGGACTTGATACATCACAAGAGAAATACATTTATCAGGTAAGTATAAATTATGTTTTCTCTTGTAAGATGTATCGAGTCCACGGATTCATCCTTACTTGTGGGATACCAATACCAAAGCTTTAGGACACGGATGAAGGGAGGGACAAGACAGGGACCTTAAACGGAAGGCACTACTGCTTGTAGAACCTTTCTCCCAAAAATAGCCTCCGAAGAAGCAAAAGTATCGAATTTGTAAAATTTGGAAAAAGTATGAAGCGAAAACCAAGTCGTCGCCTTACAAATCTGTTCAACAGAAGCCTCATTTTTAAAAGCCCATGTGGAAGCCACAGCTCTAGTAGAATGAGCAGTAATTCTTTCAGGAGGCTGCTGTCCAGCAGTCTCATAGGCCAAACGGATGATGCTTTTCAGCCAAAAGGAAAGAGAGGTAGCCGTAGCCCTTTGACCTCTCCGTTTACCAGAATAAACAACAAACAATGAAGATGTTTGATGGAAATCTTTAGTTGCTTGTAAGTAGAACTTTAAAGCATGACCCACATCAAGATTGTGTAACAGACGTTCCTTCTTTGATGAAGGATTAGGACACAGAGAAGGAACAACAATCTCTTGATTGATATTCTTATTAGAAACAACCTTAGGAAGAAACCCAGGTTTGGTACACAAAACCACCTTATCTGCATGGAAAACAAGGTAAGGGGAATCACATTGTAAAGCAGATAGCTCAGAAACTCTTCGAGCCGAAGAGATAGCTACTAAAAACAAAACTTTCCAAGATAGAAGCTTAATATCTATGGAATGCATAGGTTCAAACGGAACCCCTTGAAGAACTTTAAGGACTAAGTTTAGGCTCCAAGGCGGAGCAACAGGCTTAAATACAGGCTTAATTCTGACCAAAGCCTGACTAAATGCTTGAACGTCTGGGACATCTGCCAGATGTTTGTGTAGTAGAATAGACAAAGCAGATATTTGCCCTTTTATGGAACTAGCTGATAATCCCTTCTCCAAACCTTCTTTGGACTGAACATACCTCATATGCTGCTTAGCATGCAAACCGTTCCCCCAACTGAAGTTTTCCTGTACTCTTTAGCCCTTGTGAGAACAGCAGTGGATCTTAGTTACAAAGTGATAAGATCATCATCTTCCTTGCAGAAATCTTCATCCCTTTTCTGCCAGAGAGTAAATAGTACACAACGGTACCATTTAAAATAACAAACTTTTGCTTGAGAAATAAAAACCTAACATTTTTGTCACCACACTCGCTCTGCCCTTCCTAGTACTTAGAGTAGGCAAAGAGAATGACTGAGGGTGGAGCTAAGGGAGGAGCTATATAGACAGCTCTGCTGTGGGTGCTCTCTTTGCCACTTCCTGTAGGGAAGGAGAATATCCCACAAGTAAGGATGAATCCGTGGAC